>NW_010972437.1:3021939-3066680 GCF_000737465.1 Haliaeetus leucocephalus
GGCGGGCTGGCGCCACAACCTGGCCGGCGGCGGGAGGGGGGAGGGCCGCCGCCATATTGGGAAGGTCCGGCGCTTGGCTCGGCAACTGCTCCGCCAGGCTGAGGAGGGTCCGTCCGCCATGTCGCGGGCGTGGGAGCCGTTACGGGGAGGTCCGGCACCTACCTACGGGCTCTCCCCCAGCCGGCAGCTTGCGGGGGGAAGGCGTGCTCGCCATGATAGGGAGGTCGAGTCGTCGCGCTGCCGCTGCGGTGCGCCTGCTTAGCCGCGTCCGGCCCGCGCTGCTGCCCAAGGGGCGCCGGCCCGGGCTGAGGCCCGTGAGGAGACTCCTTCCCCTCGCCGCTTCCCTCAGCGGCTGGTCGGGCCTCGGGCGGCGCTGGCGGCTCGTCGGCGTTTGCGGACTCCAAAATGCCCCCTGGATGGCGGGGGGGCGCAGGTTTACCCCGCGCTGGTAAGGGCCGGGGGTGCCGACGGGAGCCGGGCCGGAGCCTCCCCCGGCAGCCAGCGAGGGCGTCCCGCCGGGGGACCGACCTCGCGGCGGTTCACCTTGCCGAAGGTAAACTTGCGAACCCCACCGTTCAGGTGCTTTTGCGGTTGCTGGCCTGTTAGCAGTTCAGTCCAAACATCCATAAAGCTTCAAGCACTCAACACGTAAAAGACGTTATTGATGGTGGTTGGAATTGTTTGCTTTGGGGGAGGAGGAGTGTGGGTTTCTGTGGGGTTTGTTTGCTTTAATTAAGCACTTTTAACAACAACTCTACTATCTCTAGGCACTCCTCACTGGATTCACTGTCTCTGTGGGACAGCCACCCCACCCTGATGCATGAAACACCCACGATTGCTGGTGTCGCTCATCAGTGAAAACAATATTTAATATCTGACAAAAAATGTGACTGTTCGTTTTTGTTGGTTTTTTTTTTCCCCAGTCTACAGAGGAAGCAATACATCAACTTACTAAGACAAGGGGTAGTTACATCTGAGGGAAGTATGAAGTAGAAATACATACAGTTGCATTTTAATCTTCACTGCTAAATACTTAAGCCTCTCCCCCTCCTTTAAAAGAAACAAAATTTACTCAGTTTTCCAACAGTATTTGTACCATTTTTATTTGTAAAAATAACCATCTGAATGCATTGCAATAGTAGTTTACAGTTAGGGTTCTTCATTACATTAATACAGCATTCAGTAGTTGAAAAAGTTACTAAACTGTGCTTGAGAAGATTCAGATTGAATTCCAAGTCATTCACTGAAGTAAGTCTTTTTCCTCATTTTGTATGTGACATTTACCCAAGTCCTTAAACTTCAATTTACAAAAGCAAACAATACCGACAAAACCCCACTGAAACCATCAAACAATATTTTATATTGTTTATTACAAATGTTATGCAAAATATAACACTGGCACCAGATTCGTATCACCATGGTTTGTAAAGATATATTGCACATGCTAAAGCATAAAATATAAGACAAAACCTACAAAACATAAGATATTGGCTTTAATATGTAGATCACTGCATAAGAAACGCATAAAATTACATTTTATACACACACTCAGATTGTCACTAGTTTAAAACGCCCTTTCCTATAACACTGACCTAAGGTTTACTTTTTGTGTAATAAGAAAGCATTTTCAGCACTGCAAAAATTATACATTATTCCTATAGAAATTTAGCATATTAATTTTCATTTCAATGCAGGTAGAACATATGAAAAGAAGAAACACTTTATACATTCAAAGAAGGTCTGAAATGAAAATTTACTGGTAATATATTGCTTTTATAACACTCAAATGAAAAAAAAAAAAAAAGACAAGTTTCACAAAACATTTCCATAATACACAAATATAAAAAGGCACTCTAATATTTCTTACATGACTAAGAATAAAAATCACAAATTTTTTTTTTAAATCATCCTCAAGATACATAACCAAGTTTCTCAACAGTACAATGGATAAACAATTCATTTCATGTGTTTGTTCTAATTCAATAATCTGGCAGTCTTTTACTGCATAAAAGTACCAAACACATTATGGTGCCCTTTAGTAGCGATGAACAGAAATCCCCTGAGCTATTTCACAGCAATTTCAGGCAGTCCGGAGGTTGTAACTCAGTATTTATGAGAGACTTGGGACCCCATCCTGCTATGGATTCTATCTGCAGCTATGGTTAAAATACAGGATGAAACGATCCTGCTAATACACCTGGGCAGACGGCTGCCCCTCCCCGAATACCCTCTGCTTGGTGCAGACATAGAAGTCATCCACATACTGTAAATTGCAGGATCCAGGGTTAAGTGCAACAATTACATACGATTAACTCTACTCTTGTAAAAAGTCCACAGAAAGGCAAGGTCATTATTTACAAGAGTAAAATTATTCCCATGCTTATATACCTGCCCTAAGTTACAAATTTATTTCTACATGTGATATATTACAGATTAATGTACTAGCATACAAAAAAAGGGATTCTGGTAACTCACATGAGATGTGGGATAGGCCAATACTGAGTACTTCCATGTGTCTTGCTCATGACAGTTTTCCTCCTAAATACAGCATACTCAAAACATAACTTTTGCAATGCCCTTAAGATGCTAACAAATCATATGTTTCTATGATTTTTGGAATATTGCATACTTACATCATTGTTAGTTTACAGAAAAGTTTAATCAGTAAAGTTTAGATTTGGTTCCTAGAAGGATCAAAACAATTTGGTAATCACCTATGCTTCTCTAATGTTGTATACATCATTAAGAGGCAGCAGTTGTTGCACTACACAATTATCAGAGTTACGAGGTATTGCAAATACACAGAAATACTTTCAGTAACTCTGTATGGCAGCAAGTAAAAATACTGGATTTTTTTAAATGGCTGCTTAAAATAATACAACATCCTCTTTGTAAAGAGGACTGGTTTTCTCCTAACAAAGCGACTTCATGTAGGATAGCGTAACTTTCTGTATTTCTGGGTGAGACTTATAACTAATCCTGCCAAGGACCCTACCTACATCTCTTAAAGTTAGATGAAAAGGCTGATCCTGCTGTTAGACAAGTGGCAGCCATTTCCCGTTTATTTGTTTTCAATGCCATCATTCCACATAAAAAAAACCCCAAAATTTGGGATTCTATTCATTTCTGAACAGACACCACTGAAAACTTTAACAACTGATCTCTCCTCTTATTTTCAGTGCTTAAAGTAAGGTGGTTATTGCTATTTTGCAACTTTTAAAAGCAAAAATGTTGAGAAAAAAACAATCATAAAAATGTTATTCTGTGCTATTTCTGAGGAGAAAACCAGAGTTTCAGGTGCTCTGTCATTCTACTGCAGAAAATATAGAGTTGAGGGAAAAGATATGTTCTCCTTTAGAGACACTGTCCCTAGTGATTTTTTGTTGTAAACTTTGGAAATTTGTTAACATTCAAGGAAGCAGTATTTAATTTTACCTAATGTTCAAGGAAACAAGATTTAATTTTAGCAAGGCAAAATAAACTTAATATATAAACATTTTTCCTAATTAAAGAACTGGAATCTGCCAATAGATTTTTAACAATTCAGTGGAACATGGCTAAAAACTGCAACTAAAATAAAATTCCTTACTTTTCATTTACCCTGCTGAAAGTGTGCACTAAGGAAGCTCACCTCATCCTCCCAGCACAGATGGAGGCCTGCAGACAGCCTGAGCGAGAATCACAGGAACCTTAGCACCTTGACTCCATGCTACACTATCTTTTCCCCTCTTTACTGTAGCTGTACAGTGTTCTCTCACTTGTCTAGCAAGGGGCTGAATCCTTTTCTTGTGCTCTTAAATGAGGGAAGGTGTTTTGCTTTCTGCTTTTTACCAATATAGCCTGTGGACTTAATCTTTGCATTCCATACAAGATGGGCACTCTCCCGAAGTGCATCAGCCCTTCCTTTTTCTACTCAGGTCATCAGCCTTGCCTAGATTCACATTTCATTTCGCATCATGCCAAACAGTATGCACAAATGCTAACTAGGAGAGCAAGCCATAGTTATTTTTCCTGGGCATTTGTTTCATTTCAAATAAATATAAACACATTTACATTAAAAGTATATGAACATATTCTTTAGTCTGGAGAAAAAAAATAACTGTGATCAACACATCATCAGTTACAAATGTCAACTTGAAACCTGCATCATAAAATGTAAAATTCACTCAAGACTACTCAATACCTCAAAAGTTTCTATTTTTATGGTTTAGAAAAACTACTTCATTATGTCACTCACATTTGAAGAAAAAATAAATGTAGCAAAGTCTTCCATTTAATTACTGAAGCATTTTGGTCCTCTTGGTACAGCTGGTTAGTTCATGATACCTTTTTGTTTAATTTTTTGTTTGTTTACAAAGTCTCATTCTTCCTTTTGTACATCTGTTGCAGTCGAGGGTCGTGGTCCATTTGACCTAGAAACTTTGGCAGAAGGAGTAAACATATTCACAAAGTTGACATTGCTTTAAAAGCTGGTGACAATAGGCTTTTTTAGCATGTATCTCCGATCCCCTGCACGGTACACTGCTATGTTTTCTGGTGTTTGGTATTTCAACTTTTGGTGTTATGCTTTCATTGCTTTACCTTTGCTCTGTTACTCCAAACGCTAGCAAAAGTATTTTAAAATTTGATACTGTTTACAGTAAAAATAAGTTATTTAAGCATAGAAAAGGAAAAAAATCCAGTTAAGTTGGCAAGTCATTATAAACTTTTACATAAACCTTTGTCTACACCTGATTTTTTTTTTCCCTTTTTTTTTTTTTTTTCCTGTTACTAGATTCATGGTTAATGGCTCAGGTGACAGAAACATCTAACGACCCTAATTCTGTAGTGCAAATAAACCGTACATGTTTGTGCTGAATTGAAAAAAAATAAGGGCCAAGTGATTTTCATTTTACACAAGTGGTTCCACTAATGTCCATGGGAAAATATGGTGAGACAAGTAGAATTTGGCCTTAAGAGTTAATAAAAGAGTTAATAACTATATTTTTCTAATTGTGTGCTGCAACTAAGAACTGTAAAAAGTGCCTTCTGTACGTTTAAGTGCTTAGTACATGCAGAATGTAAAAGGTTTCATTTCCTGTAGAAAAGTAATACAGGCAGTTTTAAGATTTACAACTTTACCTTTGGTTTGTGTAAAAAAAATTATCTAATTAACAGAGCCCCTGGAAGCAGGAAACAGACAAACACAGGAGAGGGGGGATGCTCGAATCTATGAAGGCTACACTGGAAGTATGTTTGTGTACTAAAGGTACAGCTAAAACATGTAAGAACTTTTTACAAACAGTTCCCTGTTTATTTGTGCTGTCAAAAAGAAAAAAGGCATTTTCTCTTTTTCTACTTAAAGAGGTAGAGACTTTCCACAGGGGCACTTAGGGCCTAAAGAAAACATCAGGAAGCTGAAAAGCTGCAGAACACTAATGGGAGTATGTTCCGGTAAATCCCTCTAACTTTGTTATTTAAAGGATTGGTTCTCATCAACACTAAAAATCTTTCAATACCTACTTGTCAAGAACAATAGTTAAGAATATAGCCGTGGGATTTAAGCTGTTTAAAAAGACAAAAATAAAGCTGAAATGAAATAATAATGACAAAAAGGTTTTGAATACCGAAAAGTCAAAATGTTTCAGAATCCGAATCATTTTCATTGTACCCATCCTCTGTTCCCATGTTATTACTCAAGGGCTTATTGTGAGAGTTAATGCTACCCATACTGGAGCCATCGCAGAGATGTGTCCTGCCCAAATTGTCTTTTTTAAAACAAACGAAGTTGAAAGCCGTCATTGAATTGGAGGGAGAAAAAGGCATCATGGTAGCCAAAATGAGTGCCAGGCAGTCAGCCACGTCTTTGTTAGGAGCGCAAGCCAGGGCTGGCGTATGACCTGGGCACAAATGCAGACAAGGCAATGGTTAGTACTAAGGGTACTGAGAATGGCACTGAGCATTCCTCATATACATCTCTAGATGATGTCATAAGCAGGAGATGTATGTTCAGTTACAATCATGCCAGGCAACAGGGGTATGTTACTTATTTTAAATTAGACATGCTGGGAAAATACACACTTTATGGAGCATTTAAACCACTGTGACCACAACAAGCACTATTTTTTCTTAAAATCAGGCAGCAAACAGACTTCACAATATGAATAAAAGCACTTGCTAAACACAGTTCTACAGCACAGACAGTATGATGAATACAGAACATGGGGAGTACAGCAACAGGGACAGAAACTGGCTTCAGTTTCTGTGCGTATGAACAAGGCTCATTCTGAGAACAATGACTTTCATTAAAACATAAAAGATATTAGTTTAAAAATATTTTGAAGTAACAAGCAAACGATTTTAAAGCTGATCAGTTGAGTATCTACTCAACTCAGAAAGCAGTTTATTTAGGAATTAAATTATAAGAGAAAAGAATTAGACCAGTGCACATGGTACATGTATAGCAGGTATGACTACGTGGATGTATAGTTACTCAAATTTACATTATGTTAGAAGAATAATGACTGTATTCAGAAGGCATGGCATACACTTTAAATACAAAGTTAATATTATACAGATGTCAGTGAAACAAAGAACTGGGGAGCTGTTAAAAGTTTGTCTTCACTGCAGTTTAACTTGGGTCCTGTCCAAGCGCTGCCCCTAAAGCAGCTCTTCATGTATGCAAATCTTGGAAACCAGTATGCTGATTACACTTGCTATCTATACATTTTGCAGGCTGCTGTGTAGTACTCCAGCACCTTCCAACAAATCCTCCTTTATGCTAAGAGCAAACAAATTCTTTTGCAGATGGCTAAATCTTAAGTGCTGCAGCAAACAGTAATCTGAGGCAATGACCACTACTGAGATCCTACTGCCTCAAGTAAGCCAAGAACGCCAGCAGTGTGGTGTGGTGGCAGAATTTGGTGGACAAATGTGAGGACAGCTTTGCAGCAAACTACCCACATTTAAGCACTGACTGTCAGCGGTGAATGCATACCCTAAATGGAATTTCCTCTTCCACTGAGTTCCAAGTGTCAACATTCTTTAGAGATGTACTTATACCAAGATTGTACTTAATTTTCTCTCTGCGTAAGCAGTTGTTCCTAGAAAAATTAAGTGTGTATAAAATTTAAACTTAATTTTCATTTTTTACATACATGCAAATTAGCTGGCTCAGTTTGTACAATTGTAATGATGAGAACTGTGGTTAGAAGCTAGTCTGGTTCATTTTTCTGTCCCATATCTCTAAAATGAGGTTAGGGCCAGATGACTTCAGTGGAACTCATGCATGTAAGTATACCTAGGTAGCATTTGGTTAATAGCAAATACTCACCACTCGGTTCTTTTCATCCATAGACCGCAAATGTCTTGCAATGATGGGTGAGTATTATTACTGTTACTTTACAGATATGGGAAGATGGAGGTACCGAATTGTTACATTAATGCCATGAAGTCAGTATTGTAAGAAAGACCAGCTTATTTCAGGAAGACATTTTTGAAAACATTAATTATAGAAGCACAGCCCTCTATGGGCTTTATAATGTTTAGGGAAGGACTTCATTGAGATCTGAAACAGAATTATCAGATTTATTAACTAATGATATATTTTATGAGGCAACAGTAATTTACTTGCATCTTGGATTAGGTCAGACAATTGGTAAGCACAAGCTTTGATCTCAGAATGAACTAGGACACAATCAAACGTATGGTGATGGTTTTCTTCCTACCCATTAAAACATGCGCTGATTGAATGCATAATCCTTAATTCTTCTGCAAGGCGTCAGAATTATCCGGTGCCACTTGCATGTTTAGGAAATTCAAGTTACCACTGCACTCAAGCATTAAAAAAGACTAGCTGTTGACAGTACATGCAAAATGAACAGTAAAAGGGACCGCTGTGATGTTTAGAATACATTTTTATATTAAAGAAAAATAAATAGTGTCTTTTTTTTTTTTTTAATAGGTACTCACACAGCTCATTGTCTGTTCTTGGAAGGATAAAAGCATCAATGATGTCTATCATCAGCTTTTAAGTCTATTGCTTCAGTCTGCTGTAAAATTACCTGTTGGGTCCTACTGAAGATTGTCAAAGTGTATTGTTTACTTACCATTTTCATCTACTGCTAGGACACATGCCCCTTTGGCTAGCAACTCTTCAACCACCATCTTTAAGCCGTTTCGTGCAGCAATGTGGAGAGGTCTACAATAACATAAGAACTAAATTGAAGTTCAGTTTAAAATAGACTTTCTAAAAAAAGTTAGGTAATGCTTAAAGCACACCCAGCATCTGAAAGAGAATGTTTTCATTCTTTGGATCATTATAATTATACTGTTGACGTTAAATTATATTACAGCCTTTAAAATAATCATGTTTCACATCTATAAAACATATGTGCAAGACAAATAAAATTACCTTTACATACACAAAGATTGCTTAATACTTTCCAGTCTAAAGGCCTTCTTTAAAAAGCTCCCATTTTTCCACTGTTTGCACCACATAATTGACATTTAAAAGGAAAAATGAATCTTAGACTGAAGAAATGCCTTTGTTCCACCCCTAATTCTGGCTACTACAGACTGTTGAAAATCAATGTATTGCCTTCTTATCCTTGAATACTCCTTTGCTAATCTCTGTTACTGCAGAGCAGCTGGAAATTAAAAACAACCACTGGTTTGCTCCTCTCCTGGGCCAACACACAGGGCTCCTGTTTGGGGGCAGCTAGTGGGACACGAAAAACAATTTCATATTGGAAGGGGGGAAAAAGGGCTAAGATGGAACAAATTCTTCCACAAGCACTAGATGATCTGCCACCTGAACTCGTGATTGAATATTCTACTGTAGCATACCAGTCAAACAGTTGCAGCTGGAGTAAGAATATCAATGGTTCTAACTCTGCAGATAATGTATGGTATGGACAGGAGTTGCACAAAAAATATCACCTAAAAAATGCCTCTGAAAATAAAATGTACCACCTTAAGGGTAAATGAATTATTTAGATTTAAGGTGAAGCTCAAAAAGCTAGGAAATGCCAGATGTGTACTTACACATTCACATCATTAATAGACATTTTGATATAGTCTTCAAATAAATGACCTCATATAATTTTTCCACCAGACCATCTATAAAATTGGCATCAAAAGAATCAAAATTGAAAGTGAAAATGCAATATAAATCTGGTCTTTTCAAGGGCAAGCACTCAAAAAAAAATCAGAAATGAACTTTTCTATTCTATGAAAAAATGTGAGACATGAATATGAAATGCTAAATAGGAATCTTCTGGTAAGTCAACTGAACTTGAGAGGATCAGGCTATACTTACGTCTGCAATGCATTATTTTTTGCATTGATAAGGCTCTGTTCTTGTATCTTGTCAAGTATTAACAAGGCACATTTTTCATGACCCTGTAAGTTGGGAAAAAAAAATATAGTGTTAATTTGCTGAGGAGTTTGAAATTGAGGCAAAAGAAATGTTACATATAAAAGTGAAATTTAATACCTCAATTTGAAATACAAAACATGCTACTCAGTTTATAAGGATCTGTAGTAGGTGAACTGTAGGAGCCTTAAAATACCATTTACGAACTGCCACTGCTAGGATGCTTTACCACATTTAGAAATTTAGACATTCACCTGTCTTTCAACCCTCCATCATTATATATGAATTCACCTCCTTGGCTTTCAGAGAAGACTACCATTTCTCTTGAGAGAGCATTCAATGGATTATTTATTAGAACTACACAGTAACATAGGAAGAGATGGTTTAATCTCAGAAATGAATACTATACTTTCTGGGTCTTCAAATGCTTTTCTGTATTATTAATAAGCTACTACAAAATCCCTTCAGTGTGACAGCTCTAACAATGAAACTTCAGAAATAATACAGATCTGGGCCTTATTTCTGATACTGTTTCAGAACAGTGAGTCACAGGTGTGGAGACAGGTGTGGAGCCTACAGCCTTGGCAGGTGAACAGCTGCCTGAAGGACCTTGAGAATTCAGCAAGGCTCATGTGTCTGCAGAAACTGGAGTAATATTATCACACTAGAATCCAATCTGTGGATAGGAGCAAAAGAAAAGACCCAGGAGAGGGAATCCCATGGGCATTTTTTCTTGCAGAAACACCAGTAGCAACTGGAATTAGGAGGAAGAAAGTGTGGGAAAAGACACCACCACCAATCTAATGAATGCCTCTGGTTTTACTGCTACAGAGCGTAAGGGAAAATTTTGGGTTCCTTCCACAGAAATTGGAGAATAAGAAAAAATTAATAAATACCTTTTTTTTTTCCTGAACCTATGTTAAGCTATTTTACAGTGAGATTATTTGGTAAAATCTTGAAGGATTTTCCATTATTTCTCTTAGTTTCCCTTCCTTGTGTTTCAGCTGTCGTAAGAGGCATCTGTATTTCTCAGTTTTCTAAACCTTGAAACAGATTTGAGAAAAAACTTGGAACAATGCTCCCTTCCTCACCACAAGTTTGATCATCACATTTCCATTGCAGAAGAATTTTTAGGAGTGTAAACACACACACACACATACATACAGACTGTGAAGAGAACAGAAGCATACAGATGTCTTCAACTTACTTTACTGCTAGCCAAGTGCAAAGATGTATTCAACTCCTTATCTTTTAATGTCAGGTCAGCCTTGGCAATGTTCACCAAGAAGTCTGAGGTATAGAATAGAAATCAATGAACAAACCCAATGGGCAGATGAACATGTAAATACAGAGGAAAAAAATTTACTATTTCAGTATACGTATGTGTACATGCTAATCAATTAAGCCTTTATGTGATGTAACCTTTATGAACACAAAGTGAAAATAATGAATTAGAAGAGACAATTTTGTGCAGTTAATTAGCAAGCAAAGGCAGAGCTAATAGCTCATTTGCTGTGCCCCAACTGTCAAACATACATTCACGTTAATTTATTTATAAACTTCCTCATTTGCAGATCAGCAAGTTCTGCCTGAATCACTTTCTCCTGAGAACAACTGTGGATCCTGCTTTGAGAGGACTAAGTGGATATAAAGAATTTAGGGTGCAGTCTGTGCTGTTGAAGCTAGAGAAAAGGGAATTCTGTTAAACCAATATGACCCTAATCTGTATGTCTCTAGTATATAGTCCAGCCTGGAAAAGCACCTGCTGATAGCTGCCATTTTAAGAACAGGACTTCCTATAATAGAGCGGAAAAAAGGTTACACAATCTTTTTCACATGTGCAGTTTTACTGCTTCATAAAATCAAGGAAGTAAACAGGAGAATAGAATTACCACTCCCCTCATGTTCTTTACAGTGTGCTTTTAGGAGGAAATAAGAGTCAAGTTTATTATTGCAAATGTTCACCAAGACTGCTGAGGAATGATGACTGAGAAGAAAAAGCATTTTTTACAGATGTAAAGGTAGCTTCTTACAGTCATCCACACAATTTATTTTTCTTCCTTAGTTTTTACAGGAAAAAACCCAACTACTTATTTGGGATAGTAACTGCAGTAGCACTCACCCTTCAAGGTGAACAGAGGCAAGGATGTACTTACCTACAGCACCTACGTGACCATTTTGAGCTGCCATCATGAGAGGTGTTTTCCCTGCGTGATCCGCAGCATTCACTTGTGCGCTGTGACTCAGGAGGAGCTGGAGGCACTCCACGTGATCTGCGAAGGCTGCTGCGTGAAGGGGTGTTCTGTAGGGAAAGTAACACCACCACAGCTGTTGCTAAAGAATGACAATGTTCCTGTTTACTTACCTTCCCAAGAACCTGAAAGTGTAAGACATTTTTAATTTTTTTTTTCCTGCAAAACTTTGAGTTATCACCAGGGGAACGTTATAGTAGCAGCATCTGAAATAAGTTAAATAATATTTACAGTCTCTGTCCTGGTGCAATATAAACTTTAAAAAAAGGGAAGCATAAGGTAGATATGATACTGTGGAGAATCTCATATTAGCAGCATATTTATTTTCATGGAGCATACTGTGTAATATGAAAAGCAGTACAATCCCTCATTCTTATTAATCTGATTTTATTTTTTTAACAAGCTTAAGATGGGAAGAACTATCAGAAAAGAACAGATCCAATATTAAAAAAACCTAAAGTATTTTAAGTTATAGTCAAAGATACTGCAACAAGCTACAATAACAGCATTACTACAAAAGGCGGAAGGAATTCTATCCACTCTGAATGTCATCAGTTTCCACAAGACTGAGACGCTAGAATTCGTTCGCTGTCTCCCTATGGCATTTTGGGTCTGAAGTGTGACTAATAGAGATGAAAGATAGTTGGTACACAACCCAGTTGTGTCATAGTGTTACTTCAGGTTTTGCTTATCAGTAAGGGTGAGGTGGTCTTACCCTTACAGGAGTAAGTAATCACCACTACTGAAGGTCTTGAATTTGTTTTAATTAATAGAAACAATGAGTATTCAATTTTTAGAATTCCAGCAATTTTAATTAAATATATATACACACACACATAGTGAGGAGATTACTGATGTGACAAATTAAGGATCTGGCTGAATGCATATCTCTTGCTTTATCAGTATTATTTTGCTGCATAGATGTTTTGAGTTGTGTGCCCTGAGAATGCTAACATAACATTAAAGCTTTTAATGAAATACTTTTCTAAGCGTACACAGTATCACTCCATTTAGCAAAGATAAACGTGTTTAAATATTTAACAAAAAAACTGGTTCAGGGAAACAGCCTATAGTCATAGCTGTTCTAAAAAAGCAAAATACTGTTTCTTTTGTGTTTCTTTTCATATGCACTATGAAACTGAATACTTCATAGTATCCTTGCTTCAAGTGAGCCACCATTTAAGTATTGCAGTGTAAATTGCTGTCTGAAAGAGTCAGCATGACAAGGCTTAGCTCAACTGTATCAGATAATGATTAGTTCCAGAGGTTCAGAAAGAATTATGAAAAATACTAGATGGATTCATGAAGATGAAATGCAATTTGTTTAAGAAACTATTACCTTCCTTTGTCATCTTTGCAATTGACAATGCTGGCATCGATGGCTCCGATGAGCAGTGATGCACAGTTTTCGTGATCATTGATTCTGCCGAAGACAAGACATTTTCAAAAAGGTAAAAAGTCTACATCTTTTCCCACTTTCCAATATTAATTTAGTTCACTTCCCATTAATATTTCTTATTGTTTGTTTATAAGTTATCCTAACATACCTTTGCCATAATGCTTTCAGTCACATTTCTTATTATTCATCATCTCTCCATTTAACCAAACTGCATCTGATCCTATGAATTTCAGTCTCTAAAGCAAATCTGATCCTGCAATTCACTATGCACAAAGGTAATTGAGAGTGGAGCACAAATCTAGGATTAAAACCTTAATACTTTAAAATCCTTTAGCTTAAATGTCAAACGCACCTGGATCTGGAAAGCACTCAGTTGTAGATACCTACATATAGAAAGCTTTATTCTAATGTTTTAGGTAGTGAAGCCCACATCTCTTCCAACTCACACATTTAATAATTTTCCTTGATGGATGTACTCAATTAATACTCTTCCTGGTTATTGTTAATTTGTCTCATTTCATTATGAAAATGAACAGTGTTTAGTAACAGTACTGGACATATAGTATAGCTAATACACACACACACTGGATTAGCAGCTGTTTTCATTTTAAATTTGCAAGCATTTTTAAATTGCACGCATTTTTAATGGGTTTGAGAATTGCACACTAGTTTAAAAGAATATAAATATTGAAAAAAAAAATCTTCAAAGCCATCACTAGAAATTCAGATTTCATATACTATGTTTCAGCCACAAATTATTTTAATTTAAGCAGAGTAAGAACAGTGCTTTATATATGCTTTTATTTCTCTAATATATTGGGGTTTTTATAATTTCAAAGTTTGATACATGACGAATTACCTTTCTACTTTCCAGTGATGTGAACTGTAGAAGGGAAGCCTACACAATAGGAACCCCTATCATTACTTCTGGAAGACATTCATTCTTCTAATAGAACATAGAATAGAATACAGTCATTCTAATTGTTGGCAGAAATTAGGAAGGTTGGCATTTGATTTTTCAGTGCTTAATTCCTTACTCTTCTGATGGCTTACATGTTTTAATAAGCATGTTAGGTCCTACAAACTAAAGTAATCTTGCATTTTAAAAAAAATGCATTTGCAATTATGTTATGAAAAGTTACGATTTTTCTCTACTAGAATCCTTCCCATATGAAAACATACTGCTTTATTTGAATAAAGAGTATGTATAAAACACACGCATGGAAGAAGACGAATAACTCATAATAGCGACCACCTTTTTTGTTGTTCATAAGTAATATGAGAACTTTGGATACAGAGTCTGCCTCTACAACCCACCAATCCCTTTGGCTAGGACCTGGGTAAGAAGTATCAAACCTTCAAGATAGAGGTTATCTCAGAAGGAAAAAAGATCATGAAGAAAATCTGTCTGGAAAACACTCAGCTGAGGATGTCTTGGAAAATTATGGCCTGCACAGAACACCATTCTAGCATGACATAGATCGTTGTTTCAAATCCTTCCTTCATTAATGCTTTGTTCCTATTGCTAAAAAAAATCATCTTGATTCTGACAAATTTCTTAACTTTCAGCCATTGGGTTTCAAAGGAACCTCAAAAGCTCATACTTACATGGACCAAGGCCCTACCTATAGCCCAGGTCATGGCCTAAGAATAGAAGAGCTATGAAGTTCCAGCCTGTGTGAAGAAAAGGCATAGGTCTGTAGTTGCAAGCAAGGGAAAAGAAACTAGAAAGGGAGCAGAAATGCAGCTATTTAATTACAAGTCAGAGTTTCATTAAATAGCCTACATGTATGAAATTTATGCAAAAACACTCTTTATTCTGCCACCTTTTCAGCAGAAGTATAAGCACAATTTTATGATCAGCTTTCAAATTATTTGCTCATGCAAATAATCTAAAAAAAAAGAAAAAAAAAGAAGGTGCTTTCTTTTCATACTGCTACTTTTTCCAGACCTATCCTAAAGCATTTTTACTGGAGATTTCTACTTACACAGCACAGTGCAATGGAGAGAAGCTATTACCATAGAATGTGCGGAAAAATTTTTGTTCCAATAGTACCTCTATGCAGTTTTCATGACCTATAAGAGAGCAGACATTTCACAGTGTTGCACAAAGCAAGTAATTAACTTAATTCATATTAGGCTTATACAGATTAGAATGTAACGCTAAATTCAAATTTGAACACAATGTGTATATAAGCTCTTAAGTGATGAAATTATAAACAGATTTTTTTTTAATGTCAGCAGCAAGATAGATCCAGCCTAATATTAGCACTTACTGAAAAAAAGGAAAGGAAAAAAAGGCTCTTTTTTATGTGATATTATGTATATTGCCTTACAGATCTCCAAAGATGGTCTTACATGATGATATTAGGAACTTTTATCCTTATATTAACCAACAAGTTCAGATTATCCAGTTTAGAATAATCAGTTCAGTTCAGAACATCCATCTATTCACATGATCTCTTGCATCAATAAATAAGAAGGTGACACCTCAAAGGAGCACTCCTGGCCCCAGTGAAATTGATGAAAATTTCATCACTGATGTCAGTAAAACCAGAGTTTCACCCTGGCCTCCTGTGACTGGGAGCAAATGAGCTGCAAAGCCACTGGGAGGTATTGCTGGAATTTCCCTGGCTTCTGAACTGAAGGGTGAACATAGCAAATGCTAACTACAGAGAGCAAGTAGAGGGGAGATAATTTGCCTCTTCATTTCAAGCTTCTCAAAGTGTTACGCTGCTTTGTTATCATGTTTCCCTAAAACTGAAGCCACATTTGAACTTGGCAAAAGTCCACAGGGAGAAACTTACCATTGTAACAAGCCCAGTGCAGTGGTGTATAACCTTGATTATCTTTCAAACTGCAGTCTTCCTCTGAAAGTGCTATCTGCAGTAATTCACTCAGCCAAGTGGCGTGACCCCGAGCTGCTGCAAAGTGCAGAGGTGTTCTGCCTCTGGTGTCTTTACATAAAATAGATACTTCTTTCTCTAACAGCATCTGAACACACTCTTCATGTCCAGTCATAATCTGATAACAAAGAAATGAGTAAAGAGGTTGACATAATACAGATTCTTGCATAGGAAATATGGAATATGATTGATGCCTGTGAACATGAAATGGCCTGGATGGGATTCAGAAGGCAGAGATGAAAGCTCCTTTGCTCCCATGAGTACCTATGATAACTGATACACTGAAATGTATTTAGTGCTGTCTTTCAAAGGCATTGATTGCTAGTCTGTGGAAGAGACTCCACTAAGTGAGGCACAAAGCAAGGAGGAGTTTAAGACTAAGGAAACAGAGTCTGGCTTCTCAAAACCATGCATGAATGTGAGAGAACTGAGGAAAAAAAGGATCAAGAATGTAATCTGAAATATGAAAAGCTGCTTTAACAGCTGGCCAGCTACTGTCAGTGACCTCTGCATTGTACATAGGTTAGCTTTGGTATCTTGGGCATGTTCATGTATTGCTATCAGTACAGAGCAGAATTTTTATGCCATAGCTTTTATTACGGACTTCTGCTGGACTCCTGAGCTGAACTGCTCACTGCAGTTATCATAGAGTTCTGTATAAATATCAGCTCTTCCATCAACTTCACATTGCTGACTCCTAGAAAAGATTCTATCTGCTTCAAGTTTCACTGCCTCTAGAAAAAACTTAAGGCTTACTTATTTACACTATCCTCCCCAAGAAAAATGGAAATAACTGCTGGGCAGTTCTTTTAAAGAAATTGTTTTCAGAATTCAAAAGGTGCTCAGTTATAAGAATAATGATTGCTATTGTAAAGTGTCTAGAGCCACGAAAAAAAATGGTCTAATCAGTATTTTAGCTAATTGATTAAAGCGCACTTGAAACAAAGTCAAAAGCAGAGCATTACTGACAGCAGATGTGTCCTGATTTTTACCTTGTTGACTGTGCTTGGTAGTGTTTCCAATCATTTACAGTATTCCCTACATTCAATATCCCTGTATTTTTAAGTGAGTTGTAGTCACAGTAAAACAAATAATTAAGAACCATAAAAATTAAGTCACCCCTCGATGTAAAGCTGTGCATCCCAGGAGATCAGCTGCATCTACAGATGCTTCTTTTTCAAGTAATAAAGAAACAGCATCAATGTGCCCATATGCCACTGCAAGCATTAGTGGGGTTCTGGAAAAAAAACAAAACCAAACCAGTCACAGCTATAAAATGACATACTATTGCCACTGCTAACTTAGAGGAACACAGAAATCAGGAAGCCCTGCATTTCTCTCCATTCCTACCCACAAACCTGTTATGTTCACCATACTCATTTATATAACACCCAAGTGAAGATCTTTTGTATGAAATTATTAAGATGTTTAACAACCAACTACCATGACTAAAATAGAAACAAACTCATTTGTAAGCAGTTTACAGAGCAACATCATTCAAGACAATCTGTTCTCTTAATAACCTACAACTACTGTCACCTCCAGCAACAGACACATGAGCTTTACAATACCCAAGTGTTGTGAATGTATGTCTCTGCTAGTTACCAAGATGACAACCACCCAAAGCATTTCTTTTGCAAATGCTGCACAGTTGCTTAAAGGAGATGAAGGGACACAAGGAAACTATTCAAGCCAAAATTTGGACTAACATATCTTCCATTTTTTTCTGAAAGAGATCTGTTCTCCTTCTATTTTCAGATAAGACTAATACCATTTAAAATTGTATGTACAGTCAAATATGTTCCAGGCACGCCAAATGAGTTTTTTAAACCATTCATATTTTCACTTTAAAAATATACTTTATTCTCCCTCTATAACCATCATTTAATGAGAAGTAAAATTTTTGTAGGAACATCTCAGATGCATGTGTCACCTCAAATAAACATTCTGTCCCACTGCTTTTATTGAATCTGGCCCTCAGCATTTATGAAGAATTGTTTAAAGTATGAAGCAGAGGCTAAGATTAATGAATAATCCTTTCCACATGGCTTAGATCAGCTGAATGTGTACTTTGCAATCTCTGCCAAATTCTATAAGGAGAAGTGCAGGAAATACAGTATTTCAAATAAATGCTTTTTTTGTGAGAAGTCTGAGATGCTATTTGAATCACAGAGCCGGAAAAAAACCATTACAAAGAAAACTTACTGTCCTTTGGCGTCTGTCACATCAGGGTTGTCTGCAACTTCTAGCAACAGCCGTAAACAAGGTGTATGACCATTAATGACTATAAAGAGAAAAAGTATGTTTAATTAAAATATGTTTAATTTCAGGTACTTTTCCATTGGAATGTGTATGGATAAGAAATTTCCTTATAAACAAAGAAAATATTCCACAGTATAAGAAATTAATATTCCCACAATTTTCATTTAACTTGTGCTGATTAAATAGTGAGCTGTTTTTTCCCTGACCTCAGTAAGACAAGGATTAGTTCTCTTACATACAAAAATCCCAAACGAGTAAAACAGAAATCGTGATTTTCACTACTGAGATTTCTACTAAACCAGACAGCATTTCAAAATCCCTCAGACCGAGCAGGCAGACAAGGCTTTCTGGGATCACATTTGGAACGCAGTAGGAAGTCTGTCGGCAAGGCTTGTTAATTTTGTGTGCACTGTACAAGCAAGTTCTTCAGCGCTGCTATGAAAAAAGAAGCATCTGCAAAGAATGACCAATGATGCAAATGTCATATTCATAACAGCACATAACACCAGAGACTAAAATTCCCTTTGGGTTTTTCCATCTCTTCTCATTTAATGTTATTGGAAGCCACAGCTACTTCTCCAAAACAGGGTTTGTTTTTTAAAATGTAACCCGTTGCTGTTGGAAAACAGCTCTGAGTTACTACGTTTTGCAGGGCCCGACTCTGTAAACCCATCTGTGTGTCAGCTGGCTTAAAGGCCTCAGCCTTTCATGGATGAAGAGAACAGTATTTTCTTCTTTGAAAAACAATAATCCCTGTACTCAGTAGATATAGATTGTGTTCTTATTACAGCAAGTCATGCATTCACACTGCCTACACCCTGTGGGCTGAGGCAAAACCCTTGGACACCACCTATGTCACATCATTCTGGCAGAGAAATGGGTGCACATCATCACATTTAAATCACTCATCCAAAAATAATCTTAGTTGCTCTACCCAGAAAAATAAAAGACATTTTTAGTTATTTACCACTAAGTAATGCCATATACATAACATGTAAACAGTTCTTCAGGGCTGATGACTCACTGGCTTAGGGGGAAAAAAAAGATCTGTTCCTTCTCCCAGCAGGAGGAAGAGAAATCATAACTTGTTCACACCGACATCTGAAAAGGATTTTGGTAAATGAGTTTTAGAACAGATACTCCCAGAAACTCTTAGGAGCTGACCCAGCGATTGCTAAGCATTACAGACCCTGCAGGGAACATTAGTTTTGCCAGCAGAGCTACAACACTAACACCAGGGGAACATTTGCAATGGATTCCCCAAGCTAGCCAGAGGAAAGACTGGTGGTAATAAAATTATACAGGGAACATATAATTTAGGCTGAGGAAATTCTCCATATTATGAGGTCAGAGGAAGTCTATTCCCTGAGGGGGACACACAGAAAAAAGAAATACTTCATTAGGTGATTTCTCTACTAAAGTTACAAATCCCTTTATTGGACAGAGCTCTGCAGAATCCTGTAATCCAATCCACCACTTCAGGTCTCCTTAACCGCTGTGTTCAGCAATTGTGTTTGTGTAATTTGAAGGAATGAAGGCAAACACGTTTAAGGGGATGGGCACACATGCCTTCTTGTTTCTTTCCAGTGCACAGTATTGCACATATGAGTATCCGCTTTTGTGTGTGCCAATCAGCACTGTCACTCCAGGGATTAATTCAGCAAGAATTCTGTTTAATTTCTCAAAATACACCATTACACCTCTTACACTTGCACTGCAAATAAACTGCTCAATGCTGCAGTGGCACCACGCAGAGCCTCCAACAGGTGGCATCACTCTTTGCTAAAACACTCCTAACCAAAACGTATTGTTGTGAAACAGCATAATAAAAATCATCAGATTGCAAGTGGCTTTTTACTATAGTTGGAGATAGAAGCTTTACTCCAGAGCTAATTTCCACAGAACTCTGCATAGCTCTTGAGTGGAAGGTTCTAAACGCCCTCTTAATGGATATTTATGCAAAGTGCACTTATCTCACATTTGAAAGCCTCCAAATTCATGACAGTGATAAATTTCCTTTACTAAAAGTTCAAATACTCAACCCGTCCACGCACTATTTTCCCTTCTGCTTAAGGTACATGTTCTCTTTAGCGTCTCATTCCTCTGTGTAGGATTTTCTTGCCTTTTTTTTTTTTTAAATACATACCTAACTTATTTTGCTTCACTGCAGATTTAAAGAACATTTTGCTTGTCTCCCTGGAAATTCTTTTTTAATCTGAGAATTCAGATTAAATTTAATCAGACCAGAAAAGTCTACAATGAATCTTCCTACTGGTTTTACATGGAAGGCACTCATACTACAGTGATGGGGGCAATTAAAAAAGAAATTAAAATAGGAAAAAAACACCCACAATCAGATTTGTATGAAGGTAAGAAATGTGTGTTTTAAAAGAACACCTTTTATTCAACAAATCTACTCAATTCTACTCAACAGATTTAGTCAACAAATTAATATTTTAAGTCAGAGCTGCTAACAAAAACATGGCTTTGTTACCATTTACTTTTCTCAGTACTGCAGAACCCTTACAATTCAGCTGTGACAAGAAACCTATGTCACTATAACCAAATTTTTAAATAAATGCAAAATCATTGCTATAGTGATGATGTACCAAAGTCACACCTTGTTCATCATCAGACCCCAAGTTGTGTTTGAAGTGAAAGCTCTTGCCCAACACAGCTTCAGTCTTGTGGTGGCAGTGATCTTGATTTAAATTAATTAAACTAACAGTTTTAACAGGGTGAAGATCAGCTGGATTTAATATTCTGTGTTTTTATCGAAAACAATGAAACCCCCTCTCACTGAATTCTGGTCTCAAACTTCTGACATGTAAACTCTGGCAGCATATCTCTATATCATTAATTTATTGTGGGGAGTAATGTACTCAGTTCTGATGCAAAATTTAAGAAGGCAGAAAGCATTTTTTAGCGTGCTGTGAAGATTGATTACGTGCATTTTCTTCAGTACTGCAGACAACATTGATAATAACCTGTTTGATCTTATGCTTCCAGGCTGCAGCTATATGATCACACACAGAGAATAAAATGGTATTAGAGGATGTATATGCATTTTAATCTAAGAAAGATTAAAAGATAAGCAGAAAGACAGTTAAGTCTGACCCTGAAAATAATTGTTATCCAATGAGGTGTTAATGTTATTTCCCACTAGAGGTCACTGCTATGCTGTACTGAGCTGCTCGATGAACAGCCAGAGGAGCAATGTTCCCCTTGGCACCTCCGTGTTTTTATCTGACAGGTACTTATTAAATAACAACCTTTAAATAAATGGCAAATTCTACATTTTCCAGTTAATTATGCACGTTGCATAATTAATACTCAACACATGAGAAATGGAGCAGACTCCCAGCAAGAGCAAGTTCACAAGCTAGCTCAGGAGGAGGGTAATGTCTGAAACAGGGGTGAATTTCTCTAGTGTTGCCACTGCAAAATGTTGGAAGTTTTGAACACCAGGATAATTGCATCACCAATCAAAGCCTACCTGTATTTTCAATCTTTCTTCTGTAGGAGAAGCAGTGAGGCAAGTGTTCTCTCTTCCCCTGATTTTTTGGCAGAGGAACCATTAAGAGGTGTCATAGGGGAAACATAACACAGCTTAAACAGTAGGTGGTAATAGAGAGGCAAGGTAAAGTAAAGGCAAGCAGGTAAGGACAGAGAAGCAGTGGTGTGGAAAAATATGGGATTCTGTGTGAGGGAGGACTGAACCATAGGGACAGAGGAAAAAAGGCCAAGGAAATGAAAGATAAAGGGTTCACTGTAGGACCTCAGCAAACAAGCAGCAGTCCTCAATACATGTCAAAATCTCCTTCTTCTATTTAGAAGAAATGTGCACAGGGATAGTAGGTAGGTAAAGGTAAATGCTTCTGTGTTGTAGGGTTTATACCACAAGTGTAACATAAGCCCACGCTCACCTGAAGCATGGAGGGGGGTCCTTTTTGTGACATTGTCTTTTACAGTAACAGAAGCACCCTGGCTGATGAGAGCTTCCACACACTCTGCATGTCCTTTAAATGCAGCCAGGTCCAAAGCAGTGCGTCCCTTCTCATCCTTAATATCCAGATCTACCAGAGATTGGAGAAGTACCTCCAAGGCTTGATGATGACCATTATAGGCCTAGAAATACAAAATGTCTCATGTAAAGAACACAATTCTTGTCTTTCAAAGACTTTCACATAAAACGTGAATAAAATCTGTCATTGTCACAGTCTCCTAAACACAGTAGAAATCACACAGTTTTCTTGATTCCTTATGACTCTCCCTTCAACCTGAAAGGATCTTCCCAAATCACACTGTAGCCAAGAAACTAAAAAATTCCTAGTGTTTAGGAACAGAATTTATGATTGTTGGTTTGCTTTAACCTCCTAATACAACCCAAGGTGAGGAATTTCAGACAATAATTCACCAATTCAGCACAGGTGAATCAACAATTCATTTTTCACATTATACAGTATCTTTCAGGGAAATGTTTGTTTCAAAAACTAGATTCACTAGAGTGATGCTGGTCTGAGGTCGCATGAATTATCACCTAACTGGGTGCTAAATTCAACACATCTGCTGGTCTCCAACTAAATGAAAGCAATTCTCAAAACGGATTTTTGAACAAATACAAACAAATTTGACCTGCTGTTTATAGCTGATGCTTCATGGCGTACTCCTGCTAGTGGGATCATTTGGTACAACAGCTACAGTGGACAAGTAATGCAATTCCAGACCTACAGCCACATTTGGGCCAACAGCACAAACACCAGTGACATTGCAAAAAACCACTGGATAGCTCCAGAAACTGGAACCATTTCATTCAACTTTGTAGGGACTGCCCTCCTCTCCTTACTGTCAGACTCACAGAGAACATCCTTTTTATTTATACATGAACATACAATTAGTATTATCAGAGTTGAAGCAATTAATGAAAACAGAAGAGCAATGCAAACATCAAGGAACCAAAAAGCCACTGAATTTCAAGGTTAAGTAGTGGTGGCAGCAGCTTGCTCCTAGTGACCATTGTCAAAAGTTCAAAAGAACAGGACAGTGCAGGGAACACTTGTTTCCCTGTTAGACCAAGAAAACTACTTAAGGAAAGCAGAAAGGCAAAGGCAGAAAAAAAACCAGCAAAGGGAGATTAGGGCACAGGGAACCCATATCTCAGAAAGTACTCCGACACAGTTGTCAGCTTTTCTTCTTCATGACAATTTTACTTAGAAAACAAATAGCAACAGCGTGATCTTTGACACAATATGAGGTATCTTGAAGGTGCCATGCAGACTGTATACCCCATCCCCTCCTTGACAGGATAATAAAGTTGACTTTTTCTTCCTGTTGGTTTGCCTTGTACAGTCATTCACTCAACCATGATCATAACTATGCACTATAACCTCAGGGAATAGCAGGTCAGCATTTTGTTGGCTGCTAATCCATCCCTTGTTTCTAAATCCTATTTCCATTCTAGGGTCAAATGTCTGTAAGCAGAGGCCTTAGCCACTGCACTGTATCAGCCATTTAACAGGACTTCATGTTTTGGTGTAGGTTGCTGACTTTCTGGATCCACATGTGGAGAGATTCACGAGTACACTGCTAGACCTGGGGAAGGATGGCCACAGGCACTGTAATACATGGGAGGGTTTGAAACAAATGTCAGAGACACTCCTGGATAGCTGCAATTGAAGTGTGAAATAGTGATGTTTCATGCAAGCTTTTAATTTTTGAACTGTGGGTTTGGGGTGTCTCAGGTGAATGAATTGCTGTTAACCAGCAACAGCTGTAAGAGTGAAAGCACTGGCAGTGTCCTTGCAAGGATTCTGCCCAAGAGGGACCAGAGAGGAAATGAGGTTGCTGTCTGACCAGCTGCAGGGCAAGTCCCTTCCCTGCACAGGAATTTATGTTGGTGATAGTGCAGGTTGTAACTCTTCTTTGGGCTTGGAAGTGACAGTATCCTTCCCGCAGTCTTCAAATTGCAGAAAAAAAGATAGGAAGAAAAGTTCAGTGACAAATTCAGTCTTTTAACCCAACTGTTTTGGCTCTTGTTCCCTCAGATTACATGTGCATAATTCAAATGTCAGGCCGGAGCTGTTCTGGCTGACTGGGAAACAGAGATATGATCACTACAGAACTAAAACTTGCCCCTATTTTTGAGTAAGCAAGTTGCTTCCCTTTCAAGAGGAGGGCAGCTTCACAGTGAGGTTGGGTATTCAGTGAAGAGCCAGTCTGTGAAAGGTGTATGAGGAGAGGCTGAGAAAGCTGGGACTGTTCAGCCTCAAAAAGAAAAGGCTCCACAGGAGGTCTTACCAATGTGTATAAACACCTGATGGAGGAGCAAAGGAGACAGAACCAGAGCCAGACTCTTCTCAGGGGAGCCCAGTGACAAGACAAGAAGCAATGGGCCCAAATTTAAACATGGGAAATACCATTTAATGCAAACCTCCTCCCCCCCCCTTTTTTTACTGTGATACTGGTCAGACATTGGAATAGATTGCCTGGAGGCTGTGAACTCTCCGTACTTGGAGATATTCAAAATGTGATGGGGCACAGCCCTGAGAAAACCTGCTCTAGCTGACTCTGCTTTTAGCATGGAGGTGGGACTAGCTGATCTACAGAGGTCCATGTCAACTGCAACTATTTTGTGATTCTGCACAAGAAAACTGGGAGAAGAGAGCTATTGTGCTCTCTGAGGCCACATGTGCTGGATCCCCTTTTGGTAACGCAGTTTCCGTGGCAGGCTCCCAGGGCACTGCTGGGGTTTAAGCATGCTTTCCCACACCTTGCTGTGTACCAGACAGTTTTTTGCATTCTGCACATCTCCAGGAGAACATCAGAGTATCCCATTCCATGATCAAAGTCATACGCTCAAGCTCCGGCCCCAAATTTATAAACTAGTTATAAATAAAAGTTGCAACTTTCCATTTAATTTCATTTCAGTGTCATCTTCTTCTTACCCAAGTGTTAGAGTCAATAAGAACCAGGAGCTTCAACTGCCAAAAACTTAATTAATTAATGATTCCAGCCCAGAACCTGGTTTTGTTACTTCTAGGCCTCAATCCCTTCCTAGCTTTTTCAAAACAAGTCTATGATTAAACTTTCTTCAAAGACAGAGATTAAGAAAGCATTATAGGAGATACTGATCAAACACTTTACATCTCATACTTACTGCTAAATGCAAAGGACTTTTTGTAGCTGCAGAATCAGATTCCTCAAACATATTGTTGGTTTTTTCCAGAAGCTGGGAGGGGAAACAAAAAAAAAAAAAAAAAGACAGTCTTAAAACACCTTTGCACGAGAGAGGATAAGTTCTCATGGACTATAAATCAGCAAAGATATATTTGTCCTCAGATGTCTGCAGTGAGTATTGATGGACTGTGAGGAATAAATACTTCACAACCTTTTCTGTAAAGTATTTTCAAGTTTTTCCCCACAGGGTAAAGTTATAAAACTAGTTGAAAAGCTTGACATGAACATCCTTACCCTGATTAATTGGTTTCCCTGAAATCATAGGGCCTGCTTGCGTGAGAAAGGAGCCCTCAAAAGGAAGGACTTGTGGAGTAGAGCCCTCAGTAAGTTTACATTGGAAAAAGCACAGTTTCATGATTACACAGGTAATGCATATGCAAGCCATGTTTGATACAGTGTTTCGGATAACTCTGACATATAATTAGCGCTGGGAATAATTACAACTGATCTGTGAGTCATTCACGGTAATTTTTATAATTTATCAAAGTAGAACCTGCTCCTATAATGACAGTCTTCCAAAATGCAACACATCCTTGAACTCTTAAAAACATCTAGTAACATGCATCACACTTTTATACGATCTTTTTCATTTCAAGGGATCCCAAAACATTTTAAGGCTTAAAAACCAGGGCATTTCTGTCCATCTAGAAGGAGGAACTATGGATTAGCATCACTCCACAATAGCACATGAATCCTGACAACTTATCCAATTGAGGCTGCAAAGAAAATCATACACAGTATTGACAACAATATTGATAATTCAATATTTGTTGAGTAGCACTGCTCATGTGCATGGCCTTTTACTTAATAACTACTCAAAGAGTTAGTCTCCAAATACCTTTGTGACTGGAAATTAGCATTTTACAGAAAATTAGTAATAGGAGACTGCAAAAAGGAAAGAAAAGCATGACAGGTAACTACAACTGACTCGTAATGTTTCTAAGGTTACAAGTCAATTTTTCCCAGAGTTTTTTTGAGGTTTTTCTTTTGTTTTGGTTTGGGTTTTTGTTTTGGATTTTTTTGACAGAGTAAGGAATTAATGAAAAGACTGAAAAAGAGGAAAGAAAGTTTTTGTGACAATCTGGACAATTCTAGGGTATGACAACATGGAAGACTCTCTAAAGAGACCAGTGAAAGCCTACACTAGGCTTGCCTACGCTGCAAGATGATGGCATATCCTGAACTCTGATGTATGCCTGAACTTTTGGTGTAACATAGTCTTCAATAGATCTACATCAAGGATAAATTTACCCCAAAATCAAACTGGAATATAAGCTAGCATTAATAATGCATAATGTGTCACAAATCTCTTATTAAACAAGGACAGTAATCTGAATCCTATGGAAGAGCTAGAAAATAAAGCAGCAATTTCATTTATTTGTGTATTTTGTGCCTAGTAAAATGTCAGGACTGGCAAAGAAATGTGTGTTGGTGCAAATGCCTCTCATAAGCAAGTGGGTGTGTGTATTAACAGTTACTACAGATCTTAAAACTTCCCTGCAGCTAAGGCAGAGGGTGGGTGGGGGTGGGAAAATCAAGTGCCACACCAGTTTTTCAGTTGGTTTGGGGCAGAGTTAGGAAACACATTTGGTCTTACCATGTGGAGCCACCTCCAGTTTAAAATATTGTTCTTCTCTTATATAAGATAGCTATAAACAGAATGAAGCAGTAGCCAGCTCTAAATATATGAATACATACTGATTTTCTATAGTGAGTAAACAAACTAAAAAAATCCCACCGAACAAACCCAAGCACTAAGCTTGTTCCTCTGCCTGCCTAATACTGGCCTTTACTCTGAGTCCATAAGGCCAGCACAGCAGACTAATTTAATCACTTTTAATTACATTTATCATCATCTGTTGAAAATCCAGGATCAAAATCTTAACAAAGAAATACTTCCCTTAACCTGTCAGAAGGCTCCAAAAGTCTCCTGCAACAAGGCAGGTAATTGCCTTTCAAGTAGATGAAAAAAAAACACACAGAAAATTGACAAAATTAAGGCTCTAAAGGGACAAATTGTGGAATTGGAGAGCCCCCCACAAAAGGCACCTCCATGGCTTAGAGTTAAAGCAGCTTAGGCTGATGCAGACTAGGCTTAATGAGCTTATTACTCATAAGGCTGAATGTCTCCATCATAAAGTCAAGCGTAAATAAGAATGTGACGGTAAACCTGGTAGTTCTCAGATACATAGCCATACAGTGCAAGAAGAGAAATTATAAAGGAGAGCAAGAGGAGGAAGATTAAAGACGTAGCACTGATAATTTTTTTACTATGCCTTGTCAAGCACCGCTTTATAACAATTAAAACTAAGTCATATGGAGGATAAACATCATGCACAAAGAGACAAAAAGTACCAGGTCCAAGTTACCAAGCAATTCTCCAGTTTCACCAGTGTTTCTATGGTTCTAAGCATGCATTTATAGTAAATTACATACTTGTTATAAGAACACATAAAACAGTGTGTCCTTGGGAGGCTCTAGCTCCATAATGCTTCCATCTTAGAGTATACTTGTAAGAAGCTACGCACAGTTGCATGTTTTTAAATAGGTGAATTTATTGCTCAAAACCATTTGCCCTGACAGCCATGGGAGCTTAAATCCACAGGCCCTGCACAGCAATCCAAGCATGTCTGCTGTGCTGCGATACGTACCTGCCTGCTAGAAGCTGGCCAATGCATTTCAGTGAAGACAGACAAATAAGCATGAATTACTAACAGTTTATGGTTACTGGTGGCTGCCTGGAGAAGGTCCCAGCATATCTCATTTCTAATTTCTCGTGCCATTGAAATTATGTCTGTTAGCTGATTACATTTCTATATATTGATTGTCTGCAGATTTTAAGCGGATGTCGCACTGCAAGTGAAATTGGTGGGCACTCTTCTCTCTGGTTAGGTTATACCCTTTTAAAAGGTAAGGATACCCTTACTCTCTTTCTGCCTCTTGGAAATTCCCAGCATGACCCCTTCACTTCCTATAACAGCGTTATTTAACACTGTATGTAATTATTTTGTAAAGTCTTCTTCACACTCAGAAACACGAACTTGAATGCTTTGGGAGTGACATGCAGACAAAGTAAGATAAAACATGTCAATTATTCAGTTCTATTGTTACAAACTAATAGCGCTACAAGGCTGCTATTATAAACTGTCTTCTCTCCCCCAGCTCTGTATGAGGATTAATAACTTTTACAGTTCTCACAATTTTATTTTATTTGTACAGTAAGGGTATTTACAGGCATAAGAGGATTTACTACTTGATTTTATTCTGTGGCTATAATAAAGGATTACATGGCAGGATATGGTGTGGTGTTTTTTCCCCTCTCCATTTTTTTTTTGACTCAGATATGCCAGTTACTGAGTCAGGATACTTTATATGACTGTCCTTATAGCCTAATATATTCTAAAATTCAGCTCTGGTTTAAAAAAAAAAATTTAAAAAAGAAGCTTCATGGAGCATCTCCGTAATTTAAAATTACTATATAGGCAGAAAAGGAGATAATACTTTCACCACGCATAAAAGGTTTAAGCTACACTTTTAAAAGGAAGATGTCAGAAGAAACTTCAAACCATAGACACTGTAACGATGAACGCTATCTCAAATCCTAAAAGAGAACAGAACGCGTGATTCTGTATGAGCCATCATGCACCCACACCTCTAGGCACAGCCATTTAAGTGCACTACTGGTGGTTATGTCAAAGGTTTGATCTAACTACCACTGAAGTTAAAGTGACTTTTCTTGAAAATTTTACTACTTTAGTAAGGCAACCTCTACATTGCAACACACATACTTCCAGCACTGTTAATGAAATTCTTCAGTTCAATGCTATTAATGCTAATCGTAAAACAGCAAAACATTAGATTATGTGTGTATAATCTATAAATGGTCTTTACTCTGAAAGGTTATTAAGCAAACAGCATTCAGAAATTTTCACACGTGAAGAGCTGATCGAAAGGCAATTAAGACAAAAGAAGCAGTTGAACATTGCTCTTCTGCAATAATTACATAGCAATGTAGTTTATCACTTACAAGGTCATTCAGACATGGCAATTAGTAACAATTTTTAACGTCGCCTTCAGAACTGAATAAAAATATATCAGCTAGTATGTCACTTTGAATCTCATCTTTCCTCATAAATTGCAATAGATAATTGTCTCTACTGTGGGAAAACATACCAGCAGCAGCTTCTTTTAAATAAAGGCTTTTCCAGCAAGTAGCAAGCGCAAGATTGAAGACTCTCATCAGTTGTTTCAGATGAGATAGAAAAGAGTAATAGAATTAACCTCTGTATTACTTTATACCAGGGAAGCACATTTTCAAATCACAGAATTATTCTTGATTGAATAATTCAAAGATGAAGTGGTACAAATATATCCTCAGTGGGGACAAGCAATCCAGTAAAGCTCTCTGCATATTTGTAAATACAAATGATCAAACTATTTTAATTTGATCAGGTTAAAACCAATACACATCCTTAACCCAATGTCTGATACGTTTTCCTAAAATTAGGCTTTAAAAATCAGATTAATCAGTGTTTACAATAATTTCAGTCACGTTTGTAGATTATGGGTGAAGTTAAAATAAGATAAGCAAGATGAAGTTTCTCAAGAGCTTAGGTAGACTGAGTCTGAAGAAATTTATTAGTAGTTCCATGCAACTCTTCCAGTACAAAGTTTAAATATCCAACACACTACCAGAAAAGTCACCACCATGCAAACAGGACACTTACCTGGCATATAAGAGAACAATGTTTGTCTTTAAACATATCTAAATCTTAAAATTCAAGCAGACCTCCAGGCCACTGGCTGTTCCCAAGTGGGACACTAATCTCCTGTTGGAGCTCTTCCACTTCTCACAAAATCATTTCATATTAAGCCATATGAGTTCCATACTCAGTGGGTTATACAGGAGATTCTCACCCAATGAGTATACAAAGCAGGACAGCTCCAAACGAGAGTGAGAGATCCTACCCAGTACCAGTCAGCATAATATGTCGGTCACTTCCTGGGATGTAGAAGTCCAATTTCTTTGTCAGTCAGGGCAGAGATTTGGAACTTCACACTCGAATCACGTATATCATGCTTCTTTCTGGCCAGAAATTCTACCTCAGAGGTTCTGTAAAGCCTCATACTTTGGTTTAAGGACCCTCCTACCCAGTGAAAGTTTTGCAAAATTTCATACACTTGTGTAAAAGGTATAGGAAGGCTTTTATTTAGAGAAATTATTATCCTTAAAGAATTTCCTCTTTAGCTAGAAAATTTGAGCACTGGTGAAATACAGTCAATTTTTAAAATGTGCATTTCAATGGTATTTTTGCTACTCTCCTCTCATTTGTGCCTCTACTGTGAAATACACACAAGTGCTTTTTAAATTCAGACTCACTTGAAGATGTGTAATTTACATTTCTTCTCTGAACCACTTTGGAATTGGGCACAAACTTCCAGAAAAAAGACGAGTATTGGTTCTATTTCACATTACCAAAAGCAAAGTTACTTTAACATCCAGAAAAGTGTCATGCCAGTCAGGTACGTGCACTTGCCTCACAGCTCCTATGACTGACTGAGGAAAAGCAACAGACTTTCTAGCAAAGCTTGAGCCTGTAAGCCAAAGCCTGAAGTCCAACAGAAATGAAAGCAGCACACATGCAGTTGCTTAAAGTACATGGCATGCTAGTTAAGAGTTGTGACTCTTCTTCTTCAGGCTTTATCAGAGTGAACGTAAGGATTTGCAAAATACTAAGAAGTTTAAATAAAAATGAAAATACACAACATGCAATAATTTTTCATTTACTCACTATATCCAATGGAGTTTTGCTTCCAATCTAATTAAAAATGTCAATTAGAATAATTAAAGACATAATATTCAAGTATAATGGTAATCTGCAAGTGTTTCTTGGGTTTTTGTTTTGGTTTGGTTTTCCTGCAAGCAGTGCATGAACAAAAGCATAAACCAAGACCTGATCCTGTGTGCACCTCTGGGTGAAATACTCCTGAAGCAATGAGACTACTGCCTACTGTCAGACAGCCACTGTGAATAGATACCAGTTGCATTACTTCATAAGGGAACAGGGGAAAGAGGAAAATAAAGAGAACTTTTAAGATCCATCTACTCAATTGACAAAATACAGATATACAGATATAAATTACACAAACTGTGGGAGACTGCCTAATGAGGTTAGACTGCTTTTTAAGCCTGCAAATACCAATAAACCAGTGATAGGTTCTTTTTGAAAGTCTGCTCATGCAGGCAAACATCTTGCCTTGTATAAATAAGCCTGATTACACCCCTGAAATCCCAGCGCCCACAGCTCTTTCTGAGCTATACGGTCCAATGCAATGCCATATGCCATGATCAAATGCCCTTTTCATTTGATTCAGTAGATTTGAGGGAGTCAGATATTCTTCACACATTTACATTTAAACACCACACACACTGATACACAGACAGGTATTTAAAGCAACAGCAGAAGTCCATGGCCTCTTTCCAAACTGAAGAAAAAATATCTCCTGCAGTTCTGCAATGGCCTTGTTATTCTCCGTCAGAAGATAGCAGATATAAGTGCCTTGCTTTTCCACCCCGGGAAAATAAAAATAAAAACTAAAAGAAGACAAAAATCTGTCAGAGAGACAGAAAATAAACCTCAGAGATGCTAGGCAATACTCCTATCCTACAAGCCAAAGTGCCAGCAGGGTGCCAGAGCAAATGGTAAATTCCTGCACTCATTGAGTTGACAAGCAGCATTAGCTTTCTAGAAAACATCTTTAGGATCAAAATTATCTAGTTTCCAAAACATAAAATCTAAGCCAAAATGCACTGGTATAAGCTAACATGTATCGTCATTTCTAGTATATATAGCCTCCTATTGACCATTTATCCAGTGGGTACATATTGCACTAATGCTGAAATCAAGACTTAAGTAATTAAATCAATCTACCACGATTTGGGGGGGGTTCTAGGACTGACAGACAAATTAGGTTTATTGAAGTTACTTTCAAGCATTAAGTTCCTAAGTTCTTTTGCTTTTTAGAACCACTCAAATTAATGACTTTGTGCTTCACCACTAAAAAAGGAGCTTCCACACAGGAAAAGCTCTCATAGACATAGGTACAAAATCTTTCACCACAGGAAACACTATCACCACTGTTTTCAGACAAAAGGCTCCCTTTAAGAAAGAGGGTGTTGGTCGTGGAGATGGACAGGCAGTTCTGGAGGAGAAAACCCAGAACGTATCCCCCGAATGAATGGATTTGGGTCAGAAGGAGGCCTAGGGCCTGCCACTCGATAAGCATCTGAGCCAGATTCCCATGCGGCAAAAGGCTTTCTAACACCTATCCCAACCATGCTCATCATTCACTCATCACTAATTACCAGTGTCCTGCTCTCAGATGGATGAATGAACAAATCCTTGTTGATAAGAGACATATGTAGTTAGCAGCAGCCACATCGAAGATTTATGGTGATTTCAATTTCTCCACAGGTTAAGGAACCAAGCGTTTGAAGGCACGGCTTAACTAATTTCCAGTTGTAACAGCAGGTCTAACAAAAGGGGATTTCTTTCTCTTCAAACCCAGCCTCTCCTTTAATGGCACAGCCAAGATGGCCTTCTGCGAGCGGGAAATCTCCTTCTGCCCCTTCTCCCAGACACACACAGCTGTGCGGATCACCTTGCTGCAGGCAGACAGGCAGACTGAGATCTGCGTTTTCTTTTGGACACGCATTTCAGTTAAACCATCCTCTCCTCCCATCCTCAAATGAATTAGCCCCTGTGCCAATTCAATTTCTGTTAGCCAAAGAGTGAATTTCATTTGCTGATGGAATAAGGAGAAGAGCAGATTAAAAGAAAAAATAACCATAAACTCTTACAGTCAGAGAAGAGATTTCACTACAAGAGACAGGCATGTAGTTCTGTTTGCCCTAACACTGCACAGAAACCTATTTTTACCAGTACGAAGTGCTTGACTGGCTCTCTAGATAGAATTTAATGTGAAATTACAATTTAAATTTCACTGTTTTCACACCAATATGGATTTTGTGATAAGAGATCATTTCAAAGAAAAAAAACACCATCTTTTTCTTTTTTTCAAATTAGCTTGTTGATGTGATCAGCTATAAAATACCAGCTAGCGATTGTGACCAATATCCCTGACTACTGAACACCAAAGAAGTCAGTCCCAATCTAAACAAACGTGAGGTTATTTTTAGAAGTAGGAAAGCAGACGGGAGTTTCAGTTGCTCGTGAGCACACATGCCCATCATTCAGCCTTTATGAATGGCTCCTTACAGATGGAGAAAGAATTCAAGAATCTGCTTCCACTCTTCTCTTTTTAGCAACATCACGTCATTCATTGCAGGGCAACTACCCCACTAACATCCCAGACAACCTAAAGGTCCTCCAGGAAAAAAGCTTCTGTCATTGAGCTCTGTGGTTGAACACACAAACACAAATTTTATTTGTTTGGGTCAAAGGATATGACCTCTTCACTCTTAATCCTTATTTCTCCTAATACCTCTCCTCTCCCCACAACGAAATTTAGCTAAATTCCAGCCAAGGTATTAGGCTCACAGTAAACACTAAAGTCAAAAAATGAAAATATATTTTCATAGATAAACCAGCCTTTGCTAAACTGTACTTAAATGTGTAAATATTTTGTAATGCTGAGAAGCTCTGGTGCTTAAAGCACAGATCGGATCCCTCAGCAAAGGAAACTCCACTGGATACTGCAACTTCTTCAGACTTTTTTTTAAGTGCCCATGTATTTAGAAATAAGCTATTTTAGACACCTGTTATAAAAACCAAGGGGGAGAGGGGAAGAAAAAATTAATCTTGCATGGTCTTTTATAAACTTGACATATTCTGGAACAATGAAATAATTCCCTAACATTTTGCCGAAGTTCAGTATTGTGCATGTAGAGAAATACTAGTAACCATTACTCATAAAATCAAGCTTACTGTTGCGCCCACTTTGCCTTAGTTTTGATCAGAATTAAAGCTTCATATTTTATATGTACTCTCTCCTCTAACAGCTTTATGCCCATAAAGAACTGTCTTGTTCTAGGGAAGATAATTCCTAGATATCTTCATCCATGAGCTATCAATAATAAACCAAAAATATTTACCCAAGGAATAAAACAGTAAAATAAGAGTTAATTTGGCACTGAAAAACAATGTTGTCATTTCAATAATCCTGCCTGGAAATCTCTTCTTCAGGATGTAAGGGATTGTAAATATTTTAGAAGGAGTATTCCGTATGTCAGAGTTCCTGTGATACAAATTAGTGGTTCGAAGTTAGCACTTTTAAGAAAGACATCAATTTATCTCTGTTATCGCACGTGTGAAACCAAAGTAAAAAATCTCCCTACATATTTACATTGGAATTAGAGCTGCTGGGCTCCCACTGTTCCTTGAGTAAGAGCAACTAAAAATATTGTGAATCTTAGTTTCTTTTTCATTAGCACTGAAGACAAGAAAAACAACAAGAAAAACATATTTCCAAGATACGGCAACAAAACTAGCCAAGTACTCCTCAGACATAACCAGCTGTCCTCACGCATCTACTCTACACACTAACCCACCAAGTCAACCTGCAGTGTTAACTGGAATCGGCAGCCACCTCCACCATTACTGAGGAAAGCCCAGTGCAGCTCAGGAGAAACAAGGCAAACAGTGTTGCCGTTTTTCTGGATCTACATTGGTTTAGTTTTCAAAACTGATGAACAGAAGGCTTGAGGACTAAGACAGCATTTGATGACTTACTGTTCTCTCTGCTATGTGGAAAAGAAGGGGCTTCCAGCTAAAAGTCATGCCTAGAGGCAATTAAACCTTAGTGGATGCTTCATTCAACTATGAATAACTAGAGCAGTCAATGTACTGTGGCTAATAGCTACCAGAAATAAAGATCATGGTTCATGACAAAGTCCTTGTCATAGGTCCACCACAGAGAGCACAACAAACTGTGACCAAGCCACCAGTCAGCCTCACAAGGCAGTGAGGCTCCTTTCCATCTGCACCAGATGAGTTCTTATTGCAGCTTTTAGCCATGAATAACCATAACTCTGTCAAAAACAATTTGATTGCATTGCAGGATAGTGACGTCTATAGATGACACTACTTTACCAGATGAAGCACGTGAATCAACAATTGTCTTAACACCTGGGAGTCTCATGTTGAAAAAAGTGAATAAACCTAAGCGCAAGGATTATTTCCATTTCATGCCCATTTGAAAGGCACAATTACTTTTCAACTACTCAAGACTTTGGTCCTGACCCTTTTGCCATCCTGAATCCAAACAATGCAAAAATATCAGTGTAAAGGCGGTGCCCATATCAATTAGTTGCTGTTATGAAATATAAAGTTATTACACTCAAGCCTTAGTAACTCATTACAGCTAAGGGACAAGTGCTCACATGAACAATACAGAATCAATTTCTGCTGACACTAGGTGCAAAGATGACAAGTCCTGGTCCTACTGCTGATCAATCACACATGCTTTCTAGTACATTTAGCTTTTGTATTCCAGAGAGAAAATGAGATACCTGTCAAGTCCTGAACACCAATGGCAAAATCCCGGTCCCCACAAAACTTTCAGGTAGACATCCTAGCACACAATAGTGGTCCTTTGCATGCAATAGGCTAAAATTTGTAGCAGTTTTCTTTCACCGATGTACACAGAAGAGCTGTATGACTATAACACTGCAAGTGGCGCTTGACCTTGGGTTTCAATACTGCAGCTACAGTCACAAATATGGGGCAACTGACATGGAAAAACATTTAATTTCTCCGCCCAAATACAGAACACTTGCTGCACAGCTGTCTCTAGCTCATAGTTTGCATTTCACCCTCCAAAATTTAAAAAAAAAAAAAAAAAAAACCAAACCCAAACACCTCTGATATGCACTGCGTTCCCAGCTCTTCCTTTTGTCTGGCAAGCCTAAGCAACACTAGGTCTCGACAGCAGGTCACTGTCTGCAACTGATATGTTGCCAGAAAACGTGCACAGCAACAAGCAAAAGAAAAGAGATGGGACCTTGCTCCATGCCTGCTCCACGCTAGTAGCACACAGGGTCTATGACATGAAGGCTGAAAGAGAATTCCCCAGTGAAGATGCCGTTATAGAGATCGCTGCTCGTGCAAGCCAAGCAAGAATCTGGTGATAAGGCACGGGTAAGGTTGCAATACGCATTGCTGTGGCCATACAAGCGTGGACTTGTACACAGCACAGAGGAGGCTACTCTATATATACACCCTTCAAATACCAAGAACATTTGCTTTTGTTCTAAAAGGGTGGCAGGCTCAGCAGAAGACCCCTCCACCCCCACGGGCAGAGTCACGAGAGAGCAGCTCTAGGAAAACGCTCTAAACAAGGAAAGGCTAAACTCTCTGCCAAAAGCAACAAAAGAGCACTGGTATTTTAAGTGTCTTAAATATACATGCTTGCAGGTGGGAGCTAAAAAGGCTTAACATCCCACCTGAAATTCTGACCCAGAGCTGCCCTCATGTAATTACAGCTCACGGTTTCCTAGCTTTTGGGACCCTGAGGTAGGCCAGCTGCAGTATTTCTCCTGTGGCAGCAGTGCTGGTAAATGTGGTGTGAAAGCAGCATGTGCCATGCAGAGCTCCTTTTCAATAATTAAGTACTTTGACTCTTCAACAAAGAAAGAAAGAACCAAACAACATAAAACACTAAACAGCACACAATGTTCTTACTAAAGCCTGAATATCTATACAGTTTTCTAATTGTAGGGGTTTTTTAATTAATCAGTTGGAGCCTACTTATATGTGACACAGTAATGTTGCATCACCCTGTATATCAGACAGATCAGTTAACACCCATCTTCATGACACTTATTTTTACAAGCCACAATCTTCTATAAATCCATACTATACATCTCCCAAATCCAATTTTTGGCTAAAAAATTTTGGCTTCTTATGAGCTGCAATCTCTAATCATTCAGGTGCAGGATATTAAAAAACAACAAAAACCCCAGCTACATTGCATACAAGGTTGATCTTGATTATCGTAACTTTATCAATGCTGCTATTGTTTCATCAGAGGAAAACAGGCACTGCAGGTATGCAGCTGACAAAAGCTACTCTCTCAGTTTCCAAGCCAGATAATGTGCCAGCTGCAGAAGGCACATACACCATCATACACTGGGAACTATCTCTTACTATTGACACATACACCAGGAGTATTTTGATCACAGTTAAAAATAATTTGAGCACACATAAACTCCACTCGAAGACAACATTTAAGCACCAGCTTGTTGAACAAGGACTGGATTATCAAGATTAACATGTTTTTAAGATACAATTGGTTGCATATATTTAACTGCACCATATTGCAAGTTTTCACAGATTTGTGAATATCCAAAGAATTCAAATAGTAACCATCAGGGAAGTTCATAATAGTAGCAGCATATACATACACATATATCAGCAGTTAAGAGACCTCCGAACTGTCTGAGCACTCACCAGTTCCAAACACTGCCGGTGCCCATATGCAGCAGCATAATGCACAGTGTTGTACCCCTCTTTGTCTTGGATGGACGGATTGGCATCATTTTGTAGAAGGAACTCTAGACACCTGTGGACAATTCACTCATTTAAATGAGAGCTCAAAATATTTAACAGACATCTCTCACTGCAACTAGGAAACTAGGCGCTGAAAACTGGCAGTTAATTCTGTATTTCTAATGGCACCTCAAATCACTAACGCATTTCCCTCTTTTCACCAATAGCTCCCCACATTTACCACTTTTTAAACCAGAAAATCCCTACTCATCTTTGAAGATCTTCCTCATAATCTTCAACCCAACCTTTGCTAGTCTAGATCACATAATTTTCTATTACAAAGCCTGAAAAAAAGCCAACAACTCTGTACCATTATGTAAACAGCCTAGAATTGTTACTACCATATGTAAAAACTCATAGATCAAACCATTTCCCTCCAAACATGCACTATGGCAAGCTGAAAAATAAAGATGTAACTGAGTTAATTTCCTAGCATGTACGTTTATATATATACTTTCTTCTTTGTTGGCCTTTTTTTTTTTTTTAAACCGTGTGTTTTTCAAAGGATCCCTTATGCTCTTTATAGTGCCTGCCACTTTTTCTTATACCATCAAGAAAACATAATTCTGTTATTAGTACTTTCTTTCACAGCTTGTAATTTGTAGTGAACGTAAGGCTGTCATATGAAAAAGAGGATTTTTAAAACAAAAAATTCATTAAGCACCTAGATGAAAATGTCAATCTGAGTAAACAGAGAGGAAGCCATTGGTTACTTCTTTTTGCGACATACATGCTCAGTGCAAAGCGTTAAAATAAGACAGTGCATGATACTAAAGAATTATTAAATTGCTGAAGCAGTATATTTTCAATCAAGAAACAGCAACAAGCACAGAAACAGAAATATTAGGGAATCTATGCACAGAGAAGAGTGTAGAGCTTTTTTTCTTTAGGTTAGCCCTCATTAAAGCCAAGCATTGTGTTTAGCAGAGCAATGAATGAGCAAAAGCAGAGTGTAAACTGCAGCCCAAAGCAGTGGTATTCTCCAGAAATGGAGTCTAACTGCTTTATTGACACCAAACTTACAACGCAGCTTCTTTTTCCTTCATCTCACTGGCTCTTTCAAGTTCTTCAGCATTTTCATGGGAGTTACCTAAAATATTCTTTCTTCTTAGTGTAAAGGACAGAAAAATTCACTTATTTTCAAAACATCATACCAGTGATTTTGACACAGTCTGCCACCCATCCCCAAACTCCTCTTCAAGGAGTTGACCTCTTCCAGTCAACAGTAAGAATTACGCAAGTTAAACAAATGTACTGCATGGGTCTGCAGCTAATAAGTTTTGCAAGCAACAGAGACAACTACAACATGGTAGTTTATCATCCTGCAAGTCAATGCCAGAAAAAAAACCCCAGAAAATTCTGATTTCTATCAGAAACAGTTTGATCATCACTTTCTAGAATCCTTCCATTTCTCCCAGAGCAATGTTGCACATTTTGTTTCCTTTGCAGAGAGGAACTCAGGATTACCACAGCTTGCTTCTTCCTACAGTAACCTGCTGGTTCTTCTCTAATATTTAAGATTTAGAGAAACTTTAATTGCTGATACTAAATTGGTCTATCTTGAATCTGCATTAGCTGTATTGCTGACTCTCCTCACTTTCTGTGAAGTATCTTGGCAACACCATGTGGCACTCTCAGTCAGATTCTTTAGATTCTTCAAAGAGCTCAGCATGTCTTCATATTCCTGCACACCCAGATCATTTTAGGCACCTCTGCTTCCCAGCTGGATGGATGGCAGACAGAAGACTATGATTTGTAATCTTAGAATCATGACCTTGTGATTATGATCCTTCTTGGCCACCAAGGCTAACACAGAATACATTTACAAACTGCTATCATCATGGATTAGTAGCTCAAAAGGTTTGTAGGACAGTTTGCTAATTTCAATCGCAATGTAACATGCAAATTCCAGACTGGATTCTGCACAATGCAGAACAGTACATTCTTTCTTTAATATGCAGTTTCCCATTTGTAATATCAAGATTTGACATTCTTCCTGTGAGTGCTAGCAATAATGGGTTGTTCCACAAACCCAGGGTCTGTCTGATGTCCACTGACTCAGAGAAAACTTAATTATAAATAAAATAACTCCCCTGAATATTAGCACTGGAAGCTCATAAACAGTACTCATGTGTTGTGCTGAAGTCCTACCTGCATCTGCTTTCAGTTAACTACAAATCAGTGAGATCCCAAAATAAGATTCCCTGAACAGAGTAAGTGATGATCTGGAGAAACAGTACATACTCAGAAACTGCAAGCATCTATTTAATGAAAATGCTGTTGTGATTTCCATTGCAGGAAAGGGTACTTTCTGAAGACCATAAGCAACAACAGTCACCAAAACAGCTGAAACAGTAGGGCAACCTTGCTGCACCAAGACTTCTCCCTGCTCATTAACTGTCCACACCCAAAGTTAAATAATTATGAATATTCTTTGGACTGAGATTGCCTGACCTTGGGAGTTTTTTTGCCATTCAGCAGGAAAAAAAATATGCTGACCTATAAATTCACAGACTGCAAATAGCATTTCATCTATGTAACAAGGATTCTTCCAGAACATCTCAAACTGGAAAATTTAATGAGAAGACAGCATCACCACATCAGAATCAATTTAGGTTTGGGCTATGAGGGCAAATAAAGGCCACATACTCCTGCCACTGTTCAGGTGTTAACTAAAAGTGAGCTTTTTTTTTTAATTAGTGATGGAAGTAGATAGTTACATCCTGAAGTTAACCAATAGCTTGCTTAAATGCAGGAACTTCACCTATGAAGAGACAAAAGCTAAAAAACACATACCAAATCGCCATTCTCAACACCCTGAGTAACACCTCACCCTGACAGGACAGAATTAGAAACAGCCAGTGCTGAAAGCCTTCCTACAACCCTACTCTGACTGTAATGTCAAGCACAGACCTTTGAAGATCCTGCTGCATTCTTCTCAGCACTGTTCAGGTTTGAGGGTGATAGGGAAGACATTTTTTATATTGCAAATGATGAAGAAGCTACCAAGGCTCTGGTATGGCATGCAAACCTCTATTATAAAGTTAAGCTGAAGTTTTCCTGCAGTGGCTTTGAGGTGGTATTCTGCTGGGAATGAGCCAGACATTTGTACCAGACCTCACTATACAAGAAACCAAAAAAATAGTTCCTTAGTGTCTAGAGGAATGAGACAGAGAAACATGGGATGACCTAAAATTAATGCAGGTCACTAACAGTTTTAAGAGAGAACTAACAGGATAATTGAGCCTGGTTTATATGGTACATTACAAGGAAGAGATTGCCAAAATATGCAACTAGCCAGGAATTAGAAATTGCAGTCACTAACCACAGGATTTCTAAGTTTTGCAGCTGTTTTCCCCCTTTCTCACAAAAACGACACTGCATTCTGCCACAGGATATTTCCCAGGCCTCTCTCTCTTTAAAGTCTCTGAAAAGCAACCTGTTTGGACAGGGTAAGCATTTTTATCATCTCTGACAGTTGAGAGAGACTGATGGGTAGATCTAGCCCATCTTTTCCAGAAAGTCTGTCAGAATGGCCAGATGTCTGTCTGTCACTGCAGCCCATCTAGGAAAACCTCTCCTTCTGCTGTTTCTTGCTCCATCCCTTCTGATGGACTTCCAAAGCAGATACAGAAAATTCTCTGAGCATACTCTTGTGAGGAAACCACACAGAAGAAAACAGAAGACAAAATGTTGTGAAAATAGTTCAGTAGGACAGGGTGGCTGCAAAACTGTGCATTACACCAAAGGTAAACTGTAGAGCTGAAATGCTACATCATCTGGTGATTTGGCTTATAGTCAGAGCAATTCAGTGTGGAGTTATGCACACATCTGAGAGAAATTCCTTTGCTAGCAGGATCATTTTTTGGGCTCATGACATAGCATCATGAATAGAATAGAATGACACTGATATAGCAAAACACTTTAAACAAGGAATACAAAGAGGCTTTCTTACTTTCGGTCCATGTCAGAAGCAGCAGCATAGTGCAAAGGGGTGCGTCCCCAGTCATCTGTTTCATTAATATTGGCTCCTGTTGTCACCAGTGTCTCAATACAGTGGAAATGACAATTTGCAGCTGCATAGTGCAAAGGTGTCCTGGAACATAAGTGACAATTACCTCATATTCCAATATGCACCACTGAAGATAAAGATACATCTTAATTGTGCATTCCTACAGATTTTCAGCAGTCAGTATCAGCACCTTATGTTCCTGTGATGAAATGAAAAGTTATGGAAATTCAACAAAATATTGTGTTAACAGGAAGTTTTGGTGCTCCTACGAAGCCTAATAAGATACAGATCATCAATCTGCGTCTTCCAAACAACCTATCCCCTGTGATGGCCTCTGCTGTTGCTGTGCATACACACTACTTTCTTCCAGTTTGGAGGCAGAGCAAAGCACGGTGTCCCTCACAGCACCTTATTTAGCTGACATAGCAACACTCATTGCAACACTTCATATGGGGAAAAAAAACCTCTAGGAAGCACATCAAATGGCAGCAATCCTCCCATCATAAGTCAGGTGTTGTCTTGGGCACACAAGCACAAGAATTTAGGCAATAAGAGAAGCAATAAGGAAAAAAAACAAAACTGTGATATTTTTAAAACAGAAAACTCAAGACGGTGGGATGGCTTTTATGTATTTAATGAAGTCTGCACCTGTCTGTCTGGCATATAACTGCAGCAGCAAGAGTTCTGCAGGGATGGCCAAACTCCTACTGTATTTTACTGTCATTTTTCATAGAACATATGATTTCCAGACTGAGGTGGTCTTTCTTCCTTGCATGCTAGATTCTTTTTTTTTTTTCTTTTTTAAATGAGCTTCAAAATTTACCTACCTCCCACATTTGTCCTTCTTATTAAAATCTGCTCCACTGCTTTGCAAGAGTTTTATACATTCAACATTACTGGAAAGAGAAGTAAAGAAAACAAGACATGAACAAACCAGAAGTTTATATCTGTGTTGCCCCCTGCCCCCAAAAAGGAAAAAGTTACTCTAACTATTTTTGTATTATTTCCCATGCAGAAACAGGGTACAGCCAAATACAATGTGAGATTCAATCAAACAGAAAATAAAGCTTCAAAAAACTATTTCCTTTTTTTCTTGAAAACCTCAAATTTCTGCAGAGGAAAAAAAAATTTTCCAAAGAAAGCACAGTAAATGTGATCTGAATTCAGTGTTTGGAGATTTTTAATGGGAGCCGTACTCTAATGCTTCCCACACTGAACTGGTATTTTATAAGAGAAATTTAAAAGTAAGTTGTTGCTAGCATATAAAATGCCAGTATAATAATGAAGAGGTGACATTTAACGAAATCCACCCCCGTTCAGCAAAGCATTCAAGAGTAAGCAGTTTGTTCAAATCCTGTTTACTTAGTGAGATTTAATCACAAGAGTTACTTTTAGGTTTATTCTCATATGATTTCTTGACTACTGTTGACAAATCACATCTCCAAGTGCTTTGTTGAATAAGGGTCATAGCTAGTTAAAGTGATTGTCATATCAATATTGCATCTTTATGAGTGGATGAGTTGCACTCCATTGCTTTGTATCTGTCAAAAGAATTCACCACATCATAGCTGCTTCATCTTGTTTAAAGCCAGGTGATTTTTAATAGAAAATAAAACAGCTGAATTCTTACGTCTTTTGTAATTCAAGCGAATAAATGTATGACTCCAATCCAGAAAATGACATAAAGAAATGCAGCACTTTCCAAGACTCCTTGTCATTCACAGGGGCAATAAATCATTTGGGTTCACAATAAGATGAGCAGGCCTTCGAAGTATGTTCTTTTCCTAGTACCCATGCAACTCCCTTTAATGTAATGGGAGTAACAGGCATGTGTCAGGAAAAAAATGCCTTTTGTATAGCTCCAGGAAAAAAAAAAGTTGGATGCAATACGTTGACATTATGTTCATCCCTACTCTAAACTGCTGTTGCATAGAATAGCTACAGAACACTCACCACAACGTACTAAAAATAAAAACACTTGTTCGTGATGACAATTGTAGTAAACCACTGGAAAAACATGGTTTATTTTCATGAGCCACTTGTGCTTCTTATGAAGCCTCTCCTCTTTAGGACTTCCAGGTTGTTTTTATTATTCTTTTGGGGTGCAGCCTTATCAAAGAGGTAGCATCTGAACTATACTATAATAATCTCCATCCAAGCAACCATCATACCTCCTCTATTAATGTGAGAGAAGTATCAAGAAGAGTAATACCACAAGAATAATAAAAACAGTATTTGGATTAATTTTATTAGGTTTTTTTCATAACAAAAACTTTGTGATATACATTTTGGTCCACTGAGAAGAAAAAACAACTTCCAGAAAGACTGCCAAGTATTTGCTGTGGATGACCATTTCTGCTTGCTATAAGCACAGAGAATCCAAGCTGGGTTCTAGCCAAGGCTCCATTTCAGCTGTTTTCTGAGCCATAAAGTACTCAACAGAAGAGTCAAAACTCAATGCTTGCCAAATGTTTTGTCCTTTTGCTAGGTTAACTTCACAGCACTCCACTGACAATTATTTGGAAATACTTATGCTACATTTACAACTTAAATTGACACATTTCAGTTTTTATTTGTTTCCACTTCTGGCCTCCCAGCACTTATCAGAAATGCATCACCCTGAGAGAATGACAGTCTTTTGACTTTCTAATTTGGATGTTGCGGGTTGCTTGTTTGTTTTCGGGGGGGGGGGGGGGGGGGGGGGGGGGTGTGTGTTTGTTTTTTTTTTTTTTTTTTAAAAATTTTAAATC
>NW_010972437.1:3066690-3166310 GCF_000737465.1 Haliaeetus leucocephalus
GGGTTGCGGGGGGGGGCGGGGAGAGGGTGTGTTGTTGGTTTGGTTTGTTGGTTTTTCTTTTAGAAAATTTTAAACTTGCACCTGAAAAATGGGAAAGAGGGAGACGAGCTGCATTTGGACTCCAGGGTTGCAATCTGATGGGCACTGTTGTGTAGTTGCATTTTCGGACAAGGACACAGTCCAAAGGTGGAGGCCAGGTATAACTCCCCTGCCAGCAGCATCCCAGGAGCTACAGCTCCTCCTCCTCATTTGCTTTGCCCTAGGAACTGATGATTTCCTGCTGACTGCTGGCCCTCAGCGACCCTTGTGGCCAACAGACAGACTGGGGTGAGTATGCAGTAGCCCCTTCTAAAGCTGAAGCAGTCTTCACAGGCACGTGAAAAGAAAGAGTTTTACCCTACGCCTGAAACCCATGCTTCAAATCACTTGTTTGCAAGCAACCCCTACACGAGGACAGTGGCAAAAGACAGCCTCAAGTGACCCAAATTTGACATCGGCCTGCTTTGCTTCCCTTGCACCACACTAAACTCCTCTGTGGATGGCACAGTCAAGTTGGCTGGCACCAAATCTGCAATGAAGCCACAAAATAACTTACAACAGCTACAGTCACAGCTACTCACCCTCCTGCAGCGGCAGCATGGAGGCACGTTCTTCCAAAACTATCAGGGGTGTCTATTTCAAAGCCTGCAGACAGCACGTGCTCATTACTAAACAAGGACACTATGCTATACTTTTGTCCTAGTTAAACCACAAGAAACATTGCAGAGACAGAAAAATCAGTTAGTTGGAAAAAAAACAGAACGCAAGCAACTACAGTCAGAAAGAGGTTGTCACGGGAACGGCAAGCAGCTGCTCCAGTTTGGCAGCTCTATAAAAAGAGCTGCAAAGTCGACGAGCATCTATTTCCGCATCCAGCTCTGCGCCACATCCCTATTTAAAACCATGTGACAGGCATTTATGAAGCAGATACTTGTCAAGAGGACTGCAACAGCAGGACACGAAGACAGAAAACATGAAGAAATGAGGAGAAACCACAGTGTCAGCCTGAACATGAAATGGAACCATTTTTATTGTGTGTGGATTTTCAGGTTGGAAAGAGTCTTCCAGGAACATGCAGGGATATTCATGAAGATGCACAAGGCCACAGATATAAGCCTGGCATTATTAACTCTGGTCACCCAGAGCTTTTTCTCTTCCTTCCTGATCTAGTGGTCAAGGCCAGAGCATGCCAAGGTTTAATGTAATGGGGTATGTAATTGCCATTTTTCACACTTTTTTTATATCCTACAGGACTCAAGTTTAGGGGAAAAAGTAGTTGTAGGAGATTTTACATGTTAAGTAATGAAGCAATTTTCTACAAAAGCGTATAATCTCCTTATGATTTTTTAACTCATGGGAACTCTTGCCTGGAAAAAAAGAATTTGGGATTTAGCACCTGATTACTGCCTCTTTTGAAACAGCTGCATCAGCAAATGGCTGCTGCTTCTGCTTTGGGCTCTGGTGAGGGTCCTGAGACTGCTCTCTCGACACCACACTTTCACTCGTTTCCCCTCGTGTGCCCACAGAGCTTTGGCGAGCCTAACTCCTTTACTCTGTCTGGATTCAGAAACACACTTCAGCTGTATCTAAAAAACATCATCATCTGTGAGATGTAAACACCTGCTCCCGTGCAGGCCCCAAGGAGAGAATTTCCTGAATTATTCCTTTGGGGGGAAAAAAACCCAAACCAAAACAGTATCCCACATTCCTACAGTTTGGGAAAGGGTCCTAAATTTCCTCCCTCCTCCTGGTGTATTAATATAAACTCTCTGAACCTGCGAGGAGACAAGACCCATACAGGATGCAGGAAGTACCAGCATGCCGTTAGGAAAGCCTCACGCGCTCCCGTCCACCACACCACACAGCCGAACGCAGCAGCACAGGAAGTCTTTCATTTGAACAATCCACAGCAATGAGTATAAAGGGGCTGTAAGCAGCAGAGACACACACTACTCGAGCTCCACAGACACTGCAGGATTTACTTACCCGATGACAACAATTTCCTGCAGCAGTCTGAGTGAGCATTCAGCGCTGCTAAGTGTAAAGGGAACATGTTGTGGATCCCGCACCTGAAAGGCACAACAGCCTCATTACACAGAGTCATGTGAAGATGCAGGTTGCATACAGACACAACGCATCAAAAGCTCCTTCCACAAAGGCAGCATTTTTTATCCTTTTCGAGGAAGATTCTTCCTGCCATGTTATTTTTATCTGTATTTCCTTACCAGCCTTTTCAGGAGCTAAAAATATTCTGATACAGCAAGGTCTTGGCATTACGCTTTGAACAGAATGTGGCAGGAAGGTTTCTAAAAATTCAAGGTGAAAGCCAAGGTGAGGAAGGAAGCAAGAGAGCAGATATTGCTCGGGTCAATTTCCCGGTGTGGAACGCACAAATTTCTGCATCAGCTGCACATACTGCAACTGTCATTCTGAGGTAAAAGTAAATGCTGAAATCTTCTCAATATTATTTCTGAAATCCATTTTTCCTGCTATTAACATCCTTTAGATAACTGTCGTGCAGATTTTCAAAGTCTCCCTTTCTTCCCTTTCTCTCTCCCGTGGGGCTGGGGTAGCTGATGACTCTTCTTCACACTTTCCTTTAGGCTGCTGTGACACTTGCAGTTTTCTTCCCACACCCTAAGAACTAAACACCTAATTTTCCTATTTGCTCCAGCTACTCTCCTCACACTCCCTTTCATTTTCCCCCCCCTTTAACACATGACCCTCTTTTCAATTACACTATAAACTTCTCAGAGCAGACATGCTGGCTAAAAAAAAAATCAAACGGGTAGGCACCTATCATTAGGCTAAATCTGTATCAGGCAACCACGTAGTTTTTAAACAAGCTGAGCACTCAGCAGCTTTTATTAATACCAGTAAATCATCCCAGTTCAGTCCCTAAGCATGCCGCTGTTTGCTGTCTTAGAAGACTTTTAGGTTTGGACATCTTGGCTTCTGTCATTTAGCATTGTTTTGTGAAAAGCATCCTGTTATTCTAGAAATACTGTCCTACTGGCAGTCCTCCAAGTGCACATAAATATAGAGCCTCTGAAACCAACTATCTCGACAAGATTATCATCTACTGCCTGCTTCAGCAGATATATTTTTGAAAAATGACAAACTTTTGAACAATAGCAGATGGATTCATATCTGCCCTTCATTTCTGCAAGACAACTGGTGCATGGGAGAGTATGATCACGTCATGGAAGAGGATCTCAGATATGGACCCAAAGACAAAGGAACTTGTCTTTCTGCAAGATTCACCATAAATGATAAATACTTATGAAGCTTTAGACAAAAATGAATGTGGATGTTTATAAAGACATCTTGCTCTTTCCAACATTTTATACATATATGTATTTAACTATTTTTGGTTTGTTTTTAAAAAACTTATTCTTTCCAGAATCCACAGGCCTATCCTTTCTCTGTCTTGACGTTAAATGCGTCCTCCTTGCTGCTTCACTACACTTAGGAGTGACTTGTGGTGCTGTACATATTTTAATTTTGCTAGTGTCAGCACCTACATCTTAGAGTAAATCTATTAAAAGATGATCTGACAACCTATCCTTTGAAGGAAACAGCACAAGCTCCACCAAGCTGCTGCATCTGTATAAACAGGTTGCAGTTTTTAGCTGTGGATTCATTTATTTAAGCTAACATTGGACATTCTGTATTGCTGTGCCTCTTCCTACACCCATTTCTCTCTATCTTCTCCTCCACCTAGTTATCTAAAGTAATATTTTTCTTCTTTTAGGTCAAGATTTCCACCCAGCACTTTTTGGCCGGTTTCCATTGAAATACACTATCTGCACATCTGCTAACCAGTGTCACACTTCTATAGCGCTGTTCACACTGGTTCCTCCCATCACTTACACACTTTCTCCTTTAAATGCAGTCGCCTCGAAGACTGACTGAGCTGTCTGCAGTTGTCGCTAACAATGCTGCAGAATTTTCTTTTCAAAGCCAGTTTGGGGAGCTCAGCCAGAGTTATTTACATGCAGCACATATGAAAGCCCATTTCCAGTGTTTCAATGCTCCTTGTTTAGCACAGACAGTAGCATCATTTGGATCTGCCTGGCATCTCTGAGTCAACTTCTTATTTCACTTATTTTTGCTGCTGGAAAAAGTATTTTATTTGATCAATGTTCCAGCCACCCAAGTGTGAAATAGAAATTTCTAACTGGATAACCCAGATTCCAAGAGTGGGCTATCCCACTACATCTCATTTTCCCTTTAAACCTCAAGATAAGAGACAGACTAAGACTTACTGTACTGGAGAAAGAGCTAGGAAAAATAGGCATCTATTTAGACACCAAGAACTTCATGCTGGCTATGTTAATAAAATCCAGTGACGTTAGCTGAAGCCTGTGAAATTTCATTATCCATGCCAATTGAAGATCTGTTCCACCTTCCAAGTTTGCATGGTGACAGTCATACTTGATAAAGGAATATGGGCAAATGTGCCACTTTCTTAAACATAGTCAAGCAAACAGACAAAATACTGAGAGCTGCAAGTATCTTCAAAATTAAAACCAGCTCGTTTGCATCTGAAAGCAGGTTTTCCTAATTAGGTAAGTCAAAAGAAGTCACCAATTTCTATGGTAGGTTCTAGGTAGAAGACTTTTAAAACCTATTTTGGACACATGTTGAGGTAATTGCCAAAAACTTACATTCATGAAATCAGCTGCTGCTGTTAAACACCTGGTACAGATACCCCTCATGGTATTGCATTACTCTGGTCTTATATCCCTTTGTTTACCTTCAGATTTGCTATTTTCTTTTGACAGACCATAAGAACCTGAACATAACTAACCAATACTCAAGTACTCTTAAAAATAAAAATAAACATGTTGCCAATGTTTGAGTTGACAATACTTATCATATTGTAGGTGCAGTCTTGACATTTGTGCAAGAAAAAAAACAAACAAACAAAAAAATGAATTGAAGCAGAAAGCACTAACAACATTTAGAAATGTGTCTAATTTCAATTCTTTGTCCCTCTATTCAAAAACGACTCCCAAACTCACAAATCAGATAAAAGCAGCCCTATTATTTCAGCCATCTGAATATCAGAAACCATGCAACATCAAGACAGGCTCTTGTTAAACTGAGATCAGAAATACTTAGTAATACTTTGCAATACTGCATTTCTATTGATTACCCTATGTCATACCAAAAGATACAAGACAAAAGAATAATCACCATGTATGACAGACCACTAAACATTAAGCTAATTTAGATACCAAGGAATACGCACACAATTCCCTTGAAAGGCATCCGAATTTTTTTCAACTACGTTTCCTAGACAAACTACAGACTTTCTGGAATAACTGTGATCAAGATGCACTTTAGATACATATGTACTTCACGTACATTATATACCACTGTGCCACATCAATGTTTCAGGAGAAAGAAGCAGTACTTGTACTCCTTGTAACTGCATAACTGGGCACAACAGGAACTTAGCAGGGCTTCCTTCCCCTCCATACTTCTTGAGTGTTCATATTTTAGCCCCATGTCACCCACTGAAGTACAGTACAATTATGCTTATTCATTTTAACCTTCATATACTTCAGAACCTGAGGAATAACTGTTTCCAGGCATCGGACACAACACTTGATCATTAGAAACAGCTCCACTTCAGCCACCTACTTGGCAGTATCAGCTCCACTGGTTATGAGGGTGTTAATCAAAAGCTCATGTCCGTATCTTGCAGCCACGTGCAGAGGGGTGTTACCATCCTTATCAACACAGTCAATTTCCCCTCCTGCAAAAGACATTTTCATACAGTTTAACACTGAAAGATTAAGCATGAACCAGTGACCACAAACGTTATTTCTCTCTAGCGAATACAGCATAAGCAGCCCAGCCACAGGCACTAAATTTGAGAGACCAAGAACCAGCACACAGCAAGCTGTCAGCTGTCACCCATTGGTACTTAACGTGGTCTGGCAGCAGCATTTTCATCTCCCTCTCCAACTGCAGTGGTGGGGAAAATGGTGGGAAATAGGTGAACAGGATGACATATGATGGTAAAGTACATGATACAGACCTGCTGCTCATCTAAAGGTACAAATGGATGCCTTGAATTAAACTAACAAAATAAACTGCTGAAACTATGCCCTTATTCATAAAGGCATTGCCACTCAACTCAACCTTACCTGTAAGGCACTAATGTTAAATAAGAGTTCATTCAAGAGGCCAGCAGGAACACACTGCAAACAACAAGCATGTTGTGTGCCTTCTCTGTGTCTTACCAAAGAACAACCAAACAGCGCTTAAGTAGAACTTTTCCTGTTGCAATTTAAGCCTGTCATCTCATGTTTTATCTTCATAAGCAGGAAAAATAAATTATTTCTTTCTTCTCTGCTGTGGCTTTTGACTCATGCAAAGATTGCTATCAAGCCCTTGTTTTCTTTTTGGACCAAGGAACTGTAATTTTTTCAGTCTCTCCTTGTAAGTCAGGTTTGCTGCACTCCAGCTATTCTCGTCCTTCCCCTAGTCCTCTCCAGCTGGCCCACATCCTTCTAGAAGTAAAATGTCAAAAGGCAGAAACAGTATTACAGCTGACATCTCCCAACACTGAGCTGAGCAAAAGGATTACTTCATGCCTGCTGGCTACGCTCCTATCTATACACTCCTGTACATTGTACAGCACCATGTACATTGTTGATCTTTTTTTTTAAGCACTATAACACTGTTGAATTGTGGTCAACAAGCTTCTGATCCTCTACAAGCCCCAGAACCTTTCTTGAGGAACCGCCACCCACCTGGCTGTTGCCGTTCTGAACTTGTCCAGCTGATACTCCTGCCTGAGTGTGTGATCTTCCCTTTGCTTCACTTGCATTATCCTTTTACAGGATCATTTTCCATTTCCATTTCCATTTCTCCACCTTCTGCCAAACTAACAGTCTCTCCCAACTTCATGTTTTCTCCAAATGTTAAAAGCACGTTTTCTATTCCACTATCCAAGTTGTTAATGAAAATAGTGGGTAGTTCCAGACCCAGGGGGGGAACTGAAAACGCCCTCACTACACCTTCCATTTCAACAACAATCCATTTATTACTAATCTCCAAGAGTAGTTTTTCAACTAGTTACGTACCAACACTGTAATATTTTTAATAGTCCACTAGTTTGCTGTGAGAATACTTTATGAAAGCATGTAAAAAGTCTTGCTGACATCAGGATATGGTAGTGTTTACTGCATGTCCACTATTCACAGGAGATAACAGGCCATAACTGCAACAAGGAAAGTTCTAGCAAAGCACTGTACAGCATTTTCTAATGGTAAATAAAGATCAGTGAAATGCTGGAACAGGTTCCCTGGGGTGGAGCCTCCACCAGCGGAGGTCTCCATGAACATTACCTGCCCACAGAAAAGTCAGAGGACTGTGCTGTGTTCACAAAGCCTATTACTCTGCTGTAGAAGAGAATTATGATGCTTCAGCATCTTTTACTCTTGAGAAATCTATGCCAGATATTGCCCACTCCTCCCTAACTGTTTACAAACAGTTTGTTCATTCCCCATTTTTAACGATAGGTATCACATTTGCAATTTTAAGGTAATCCATTCTTCCTCTACAAGTCACTAGAGGTAGCAGCCAGAAATTGAGACATCTTTGGCCAACTCATTAAGTACTGCAGAATGAAACTCCATTTTTTTAAATCATTGACATTTCTGTCTTCCGCAATATCCCACAGCAACGAGGCATAAAGTCACTTGCAATCAGATCTGTGTACAACACTAAAATTAGAGGGGCAACAAAGAAAGAAAGAAAGAAGTGAAACCCAAGTAACTTGAAGAAGAGTAGAGAGGCGTGAAGGACAGCTGAAGAACTGCCAGTACTTTCACAGACAAATCCAACAGAGAGCAAACAACAGCTGTAAGTCAGAGAGCATATTTGACTAAACAACTAAAAATTGCATGAAGGCCCAGTTTCTTCCAGTTTGCCCAAACTCATTTTATTATTACTATTTTATTTATCTGAGGAGAGATATGACAACAATTTGCATGATGACCTGAAAGAAGCATGATGTACTGAAGACCTCCATTTTAAAATACAATCTTGTGTAAATGTATCATTACATTTACAGCGTAACTGTTCAGCCATCTTCAACTTCTCACACTTAAGTCCCAAGTTTGGGATTTTGGAAAACAAACAAAAAACCCAACCAACCAACAAACCCAGATCATCCTGTCTGGTATAATGGCCAAAGCTGGGAAGCATAAATAAACAATCAGTAATAGCAACCTCTGTCAATCAGAAACAGGCCTCTGCCAGATCTCCAACAGTAATATTTGTTATACGCTGTAGTATTGTTGAACAAGAGATACCTGATAAATGACTGATAATCAGGAATCCTGGCTATGCCAGAACAAACAGGGTGGCGCTGGTCCACCCTCCTGAGCATTTATTCAACACTTAATGAAGACAGTGGCAAGGGGTGGAGCTAAGGAAGGTGAGAGAAGTACAGCTGCTGAGTGGAGGGTAGAGAAAACGGTCTGAGCTCTAAGAACACCAGGGCTCCCAAAGGAGGACGACTGGAAACCTTTTCTTTTTTTAGTTTTTAAATAATTTGAGAAAGAAAGTTGTGCCTGCTTCTGAGCAGAAAAAAGACCTAAATGCAGCTTTGAACTCTTGTTTTCAGGTTAAAAATAACAACAGATCAGCTGGACCACCATCAGCTGGAGGAATATGGGATTTTGTTAAACAACCAAAATCTCAACTTGTGATGACATGCTGGAATGAGAGTTGTCAGTGCAGCTCAAAGCCAGAAGTTGATGGAGAGCTAAGCAGCTCTCAGAGCAGTCCTTTGGCACTCTGGGTCAGAACAACTAAAAATTGCAAACTTGGAAACGCCTAATCTTTTGGAGAGTCATTAAACAGGCACAGAAACTCACCATTCTGAATGAGGGTCTGCGACCGTGTGAACCTCCCATGGACAGCTGTCATGTGTAGCGGGCTCTTCCCATCCTTACTCTAACAGAAACAAAACATAAGAACAACCATTTAGCATGTAAAGCAGTGGTAACAATTTGAAGTTTCTCAGCTTAACATCCTACAGCTCTTTTTCAGATAAAATCTCCACTGGCTTCAAAAGTCTATAGGACTGAATCTATACTTATAGTAAATGCAGAAAGTATAAGCATACAAGTAAAACGGTTCCTCGGCAATGAGTAGGAAATGGGCTGGAGTGGAGCCTGTCCTTACAGCCTGGCTGTATACAATACCTGCTAGAAACCTACAGATACATGAGATATTATTCTTGAATATTATTTTTAAGTAACATTCGCCATTCAGTCATTATTTTCCCTTGCAATGTGGGGAATAAAGAAAAGCAAAGGAACCATAAAGCTAAGTAGGAGCTGTCTCTGAGAGATTCAAGAACTATATTCTGTTTATCAATCTGCATTTTATAGATACATCCCAGAATAAAAGCCACTATATTAAAAAGTTTTGGTTAATAAATCCCCATGCAACCAAAAATAGGATGCCTACAAAAGACAATTAGAAAACAGGGAAGGCATATGAAAGGAAGGTACAATGAGTAGAGATCAATGCTTTGGGTTCTCGAGAAAGAAACTGAAATTGGGGAAGCCAAGGAGCTGAGAAAATAACAAGGGAAGGGTACCAGCCTCACTACTCACATCACTACATGTTTACTGGCATGGGGTTTTGCATTCATTGGCAAGCACAATCGCCAATTTCATCTTAATAATTGTGAGTTTAAACAGTGCACTGACTATTCACTGATCTCAAGGGACTCGCCAAAGGTGTTGAATGCTAGGAGACCAGTTTTACAGATGGGAAACTGAAACACACAGAGTTTAAAGTAAAACAGTCAAAATCTTATATGAACTCAAGTCTTCTGGTACCCATACCAGTGCCCTCTGTTGGGTAACAGCAAGTCCCTTTCAGCTTCATCAAGATGAATCAGCTGTATCTCAAGAGCATTCAGATATCCTAAATAGAATCACACTTCATACACTCAGGCTCTAAAACAGGTAAACAAACAACCTTCAGTTCTTAATTCCCTGGGAAAGTCAAGAGGAACATTTTAGAATCTGGTTTAATTAAATCCATATTGTAGAGGGAAGGAAAACACCAGAAAGGAATAGTTCCTTGACTTACCACCACTCCCTGAGATAACATTTTGACAGAGCTCCTGGGACTATATTTTACTAGTGATTCATGCCTTCAGGAGAGTGGCTGGCCTAGAGTTTAAAGCTGCCATTATATTTTTCAAGGCACTGAGAGCTCCTCTGCTGGGAAGTAATCTCATCCAAACAATTTAATGGTCAACATTCTCAGCATCACTCTACTTCCATCAAGTATTTAAAGCCATGCTGTACTCGTTATTATAGTTTCCAGTCTCCTGAGGTATGCAAAATAGGATAAAGTAAAACTGAAGAGCTGCAATGCAAGTTTTACCTGAATATTAACATCTGCCCCATTATTCACTAGTAGTTCAAGACACAGTGCTCCATGAGTGGAAGCAGCAGCAAAATGCAAGGGAGTGAATCCATTATTATTAGGCTGATTTACATTAGCACCATAGTCAATCAGCTCATTAACAACAGAATCCTGACCATTGTAACAGGCAATGTGAAGTGCAGTATTTCCATAGATGTTCATTTCATCAATCTAAAATGAGACAAGGAGACATAGTTAAAATTACAGACATCAGCTTACCATTTTACATAATGCATCACATACTGCAAATGGAAATAGCTGGAGGCTTGAACTGTCATAGGGCGTATTTCTCACCACCAGATTTCATTGACAAAAATATACTCACAGAGAGCTTAATTTGGAATGCTTTACCTTTACCATTATTAACTTTTTATCTTACTGGCCACTTCTAAAAGCCAGTATGAAGCTTAAAGCTGATAGCAGGACTATATAATGATGATGATGACAAAAGTCCTAACAAACTGGAAAGCTTTTACATATAAGTGGGCAAGTAGAATAAATAAAAAGCTCACAATCTTTATTTAAAAAAAATTAAAACACTGACTATTGAATTTTTATGAACAGAATCAGGCTTAAGAGCTCTTTCCACAGATTGCTTTTGTGAAGGGAGTGAAGGTGTCTGAAGGGAAGGTTAAACTGCACAGCCATTTACACTTGAGTAAGAAACCACTTTCAGTAGCTCAGTATTATAAAGATATAATTAAGATTACGTTAATTCTTGATGACCAGCTTAGTATTCAACTGCTGTTCTGTAAAATAGGACAAGACAGATTGTACAAAAGACTCAAGGATGACGTGAATACCCTTCCATGAAATACAGGCGTCTCAAAGATCATACCCCCAGTGGTGGAGAATGTGAAAGTTAAAGGTAGTTAGCAGCATAGTACTGCTAATAACAGGAAACACCTATTCCCCTTCAACTTCACAGTCAACAGCCTGTGAACATGGACTTCTGACTTTTTTTTGGCAGATCAAGTCAGCTGAAAATGCAATGGCAAATGCCATAGCTTTATTTGACATCTCTGATTAACCAGTGCAGGCTCTTCTGATCATCTCACTGCTGCTTTGAACCACTGAGTTGACAATATTATACTAAGAGAAGTCTGTGCCCTGAAAAAAAGTTCTTTTACAGAGTGAAAATAGTCCTTCTCCTTCCCTCCATCAGCTACAGAGGAAATACAGGTCCCTAAACTTAAACCGCCTGAACTACCGCTTAGTAAAGTATGCAGCATCTATGTTGAGAAGAACCTCTCATCATATCAAAGGGAATGCTGAGCCAAGGAAAATTTCATTAATCCATCTTCCTCTGCAGGAACAGCATATATTTTCTGATTTCTTCAGCAAGGTGGCCTGGATTTACTGCCTATATCAGACATTTTTTATTCCAGAATGTTTCCTGGCTCTTGAACCAATAAACCACATAAAAAAGCACAAGGTGGTCCAGAAAATGAGAACTATTTTCTTTAGAAGCTCTGCCAATGTCTGTAGCAGCATCCGTAAGAAAGAAGAAAAGAATATCTCCAAATATGGAGAAACATGGAAGCCACAAAGTGCACATTACCACATACCTCTACCCCCAGGTTAAGGAGGTGTTTCACAATGTTAATCTGCCCATTGGATGCAGCTGCATGAAGTGGGGTGTAACCCTTCTTGTCTTTACAAGTCACTTCTGCACCATGATTAATCAGTAAGGCAACAACTTCCAGGTGACCTTCAAAAGATTAAAGATAGTAATCAATGAGTATACCATCCTACAGCACCACTTCTCCCAATTACTGCTTTCTTGCTAATACACTTCCCCTTTCACTGCTGTTTCACAATGCTCCCACAGTTTTACAAGGGAAAAAACAGCATTTTTATAAGTGTTCTTAATCCCAGCTCCAGGCCTTGTCAAGAAAGTCACGCAGTCACCTTCACCAGATGTGTCAAATTTCTCTTTACTAAATTAGTCTTCCAGTCATTAAAAGAACAAAACCACACTCTTTCCCATTTATTTCTCTAAAAATAACAGTTTTTGTTTTACTCTCCCTGTTACAGAAAGAACAGTGAGCACAGGAGCATGACAATACAAATCTCCCAAAACAGCTGATCCTGATGATGTCATCTGCAAACACAACTGCTATCACTTGTTGGGTTTTGTTAGCAATACAAAAAAAACTTCTAATAAATGATAAAATGAAGGTATCCTCTTTTCTAGCACCACTGAGGACACAGAAAACTAAATTTCAAGTAAGCGCAAATTTGATCCAAAGCCTACCAATACAAACACAAGATTTTCTACTGAATCCACTGATCTTTGGATCAGGTTTTTGACTCTCCAAAACTGTATCATTAACACAAAACTGTGCAAAAAATCCTGAATACAGGTCTAAAAATGTTTGAATCTAAACTCATAGTCTATACACACATACTTAGTCCGCAATAGCCTCAACAGTCACACAGACTGAGAGCTGCTGACTGCCAGATCAATGGGACATCTGTCTTCAGGAGTCAAATGCCTACCCCTGAATTAGGATCTCCCTACAGAATACAGGGGAAGAACAGAGCATCTCAAAATAAAATTTATAACCCACCTGTATCTTCAGTTTCCTCCTCTCCCTGAAAGTCTCAAACCAACTGGCCTGCCTTCCCAGGTAGTGCCCTAACCACCAAATTTAAATCAAGGCTAACTGAGGAATAGTCCTTATTGCTTCATGTTGAAGCAGAGCTGTCTTAGAACTAAAAATTTATTATGTCAAACACCACATAAAGCTGTGCACCATCTGAATTGTACGGCACTTTCATGACAGAGGCAGCTCTGGTCATGTGCAGGACCTCAGAAACTTTATGGACAAAGTCCAAAGTGCCCAAAGATATTTAAGCACTCAGGAAACTACGTGAGGGTTTACAGGATGAGATGCTCAGGTCTCATTATCTAAATTCTGTCCAAATTACACTACAGACTCCTAAAACCCATTGCTAATTTAGGCCTTAAATGTTATCTAAATATTTTGAAAAGTACATCATGCTTTTCTGAAACAAATTAAGAGCAAAAGAGATGTGGAATTGCACAGCACAATGTAAAAAGCCTTTCACCTCTGTAGCGTGGAGTTCAAAGCTCGCTAGCTCAAAAGCCAAATCACATTTGTTGGCAAGAGTTTTTCCATCTGTCTGTGTACATCAAAAAAAACCACAACATGCTTTTCTCACGGTTTGAAATCTCCTATTATCTCATTTCCAAAAGTGCCAGGATTAAAATCATGATTTTGACAGGTCAGATGGAAGAGTTCCTGGCTGAGGGCACACACCACCTCACAAATTATAATCTGGAATATACTGCTTGCCCAACAAAAGCTCTTGAACAAGTTGGACCACTACCACAGGCAATCTTGTTCTAGCATTTTTAAATTATAATGCCCCACTATAAAAAATTTTCCTTTAACTTGAAAGGAATGATAAGGTCTATTGATTTAATTAAGCAATATTTGGTAACACCACTGATGTTCTGAATAGACAAATCGGTTGCTCTTGTCCACTCTAGAATAAAAGATGACAATTTGCTCCTAACAGGAAGAAAGCCTAGGAACCACTTCCTAACAATATCATAACTTAGCTACTTACAAACATAGATAAACAGCAAAATTTATGATCATATTTATCTGCATTTTATATAAAGTAGTTTTTAGCAAACACTGAAACAAATATAACCTGTATTTTTTCAAGTTCAAATATACTTCAGGCTGGAATTAAAGTCAGAAAAAAGACCAAAATGAAAAAAGCAACACACAAAGCCCACAATTAACTGTGTTAAAAAGGAAATCACAGCCAAGTTGTCACCAGCTGCAAAATCGTAAATGGACAATGTGTATTTAGATCAGCTGAACCCTTGCCTCCCCAGGGTAAATACAACGCTCACTTTCCATGGCCAGGTCTGCTCTTGTCCATTTTAAAACATGCTGTTAGTTTGTGAATAGGAAATTAAAAAGAAGGAGCAACAGCCCAAGCCTTACCCATGTACGCTGCCCAGTGAAGAGCTCTTCTGTCCTTTTTGTCAAAAGCATTGATGTTTGCCCCCTTGGCTAAGAGCAGGTTCACCATCTAGAAGTAACAACAGCAGGTAAACCAACCCTGTAGGTGACACACTCGGCATTTTATAACAAATCACTCTGGCAATAAAGTTGGGATCACAAAATCCTGCTTTTGAATGATAAATTTGTGAATTACACAAATACTGTTCAAAGCTGCGTGCATTAATGTGGTGATGGTCGCAAGTAACCAGGACAAGTTCTGTGTCCACAGAGGGGGCTGAGAGCACGCAGGGTGCTGCTACTCCAGTGTGCTTCAAATTCAGCTTGGCAAAAAACCTAGAAGAGAAACAGGCCTGGAAGAGAAACATTGCTCTTAGTTGTTACTGTTAAGACCAATTCAAGGGGTTTTCTTGTGGATTGGGACAAGATTCCTCCAGGCTGTGAGGTAACAAACCCTAAAATCTGCTTGATCTTTCAACAAGGAGTGTCTATTTCTTGCCGCGCCATGGCGATTTTTACTGAATTCCCCTGTGCCCATGGCTATGCAGACAGGCACCAGGCTGCTTCGCATATGATGCTGGCCTTTTAGACAGCATGGCTAAGAAGTGAAAAGCTGCTTTCCCCATCACCAATCATCCACCATTAAACATAAGAAAAATCAGGGAAAAAAGAAAGGAAATTGAATGGAAAACACATTCAACAACTGTCTTTTTCAGCAAAACATTCTAAAATCATAAACTACAGACTGGATGATTGTCTTCCTCTCATGCACTGCTTTGCCACAGACACCAGCTAGTAACAGCATATTCAGTTAACATTTCTGATATACTCTATCCAAAAGCTCAGAAGCTTTAGATTATGATGGTTAGACTCAAGCATTACTATCTCTTTCCTACAGTGCAGTATTTTAAAGGCCAAACATCATCATCACTTCACAGGAATTTCCATTCCTTTTCCTTCTTTTAATTACAATACAACTGATCAACTTTTGTTAACAGAAGCCTACTGTTCCAGTCTAAGAGCTTTTATTCCACATCTCGATCTTCAGGTGTGGAACGGGCAAATGAGGATGCTTGCACCCGGATCTAAAGATGCTAGTAAAACCCTTTACGGGGGGGGCGGGGGGGATGTATTTACAAAAGTACGCTTTTTTTCATATAGAAATGGTAATTAAGACTAGAAGGGTTTGTTTGTATAAGATAAGTAGAAAAACCAGAAGCACATTTTCTAGAAGAAAATTAGAGTAAGAAGAAATTAGAATTAGAAAAGCAGACTGGATCTCACACAGCTGAACATTTCTTCAGTGTGAAATGAATCCACAAGTTTTCCCTTCTTTCCGTTCTGCCACTCTTATTTTCACTGGCACTCAAGCTCAAAAGAGCCAAGGACACACTTGAGTTGCCAGAGCTGGTGGCACAAGCCAGCTCTCAAAGTCTGCACGCACACCTCGCATGCTGACTCTGCACAGGTACTTTCCAGCCAATGTCTCGTTTCTGCAGGTAGGAAACCTGTCGCACAGTTTGGAAAGCAGCCAAATGATAGGAATCATGGGGGTCAGGGATATGGGCCTCAGTCTAGACCCAGCCACAGCAGGTCAACTGTTTGAAGTGGGAAATTAAATAAATAAACGAATGATCAATTGCGCTCTTAAGTAACTCACCTCAATGTGGCCATTCAGTGCTGCGTGGTGCAATGCTGTCCGCCCGCCTCGGTCAGAGACGTTGACACTGCTCAGCATGGGGATGATGACTTCCGCACACTTCACTGCCTTGTTTGCAGCCGCCACGTGCAATGGGGTCTGCCAGTTCTTGTCCCGAGCATTGACATCAGCCGAGTGCTTAATCAATACTTGCACTGCTTCCTGCAACAGCAACACAGATATATCCATAACCAAGCAGTTCGAATAAATACATGGCCCACCTTCTTGACAGCTCGATCATATTACCTATGTATATTCCTTATGCATATCAGACATGGCCAGGAGGAGGGAAAGAGAACAACTTTTATCAAAATAACATCCCAGGCTAGGGAAATGGTATTGTTGATTCAACTGCTGGAGTACACGTCACCTTTGCTGTCATTTAGAGCAGTGTCCTCACAATCAAAATTTCCCAATTTGATTTTAGGATGTACAAAGCTGCCTATGCAGAGAGCCCAACCTGTTCAGTTGATTAACCCTCAGTACCCCAGTCATCATAACTGTGCTCTCATTGAGGAAATGAATGTGCTTATTTGAGCTCACAGTTACAGAAATTATTTACAAAATGAAAAGCACATAATTTTGGACAGTAAAATCATGGCAAATTAATGTAAGTTTTATTGATAAACAGGAAAAAGGAGAAAATAAAACAGAATACATGAAAACAAAATTTTAGCTTTGCAAAAACATGAGAATCATGGGCAAGGGTTGATGCTGGTGTCCCCAAGTTAAAATTAGCATTCCTTCCCTCCCTGAGGGCTAAGCATAGGCCAAGGGTCTTCACTGCAACATCCATTTTGTCAACCTAAGACCAAACAACATCTTTTAAAGTTAATTTTGTTGCTTAAAAGTGAATATTTCCCAGTGAGAAAATATACTGTTCTCTCTTGAGAGACTGTCTCGCTGGAGAATTCACAATCAGTTCTTTTCTGCTTCTACTCATGCATCTGCCATTAAGCAAGTGAGATGAAAAAAACAAGTATCTCACAAAATTACATTTTGTTTCTTCTTCCTTTTTTTCCCCACAAACAAACAAAATACAAAGGAGCCACTGGGACACAGTAGCATTCAAGTAGCCTTGTCTGCTAATTACAACTCACAGCTGGTAATTGGGAGGGAGAGCCCTAGTCCCACATAGTACCTTATTCTTTTTGCATAACTGAAGTTTCCTGGTAAGCCCAGCCAAAATTTTATTAATGAATATCAAACACATACAGTGTGTTTAAATAGCACTTTTGTATCTAGAATGGCCCAGAAGAGTGCCTGCAGTCTGTATCAACAGTACATCCATTACTAGGAGTTTTAGTTCTTTGTCCTCAACCGATCTCAGCAATTTCATTTTCTACAGCCATCTCACAAACTGTTCTCTGACAGATTTGTTCAGTTAGTGACATTGCATCTCTTACAGCACCAACAATGATATACCACTGTTGATGTCTCAACAGGATTTTGTTTTTTAAATTACAGGCCTACTGTTTTAAAAGTAATTTAAATGTAATTCACTGGAGACCTACCCAGCTCGGACATGAAGTCAGCAGGAAAATTCATGCACTTTGACTCTTAATGAAGGAAAGAAAAAGTTAAGGGAGAATTTTTAGAAGTAAATAGTAAGGACTGAAAAGTCTAAGCTAAAAATATTTAGACTTTTTAAAAAAAAACATTTACACATTTTTGTTTACATCTGCAAATCTGCTGCTCTATCAGATTTGGGATCAAAATGTTAAAATCCTTACGGAGAAGTTTTAATTTTATTGCTTTTGAGAGCATGAGCTATCCCTTTTTATTAACATAATTTTCTACACATACATGCAGTCCACAGCTATGGTGTAAGCCTCTGTATTCAGTGTCTCTAACTATCCCAAGTTATCATAGTGAAATCTCTTTACTTTTTCGAACTGTATAAGGCTGAAAGCTGACACATCCATTAACAATCCTGCACAGACACATGTGAGGGTCTTGATTTGTAAATAAACATTTAAATCCCTAAAGCCCGCTTGAAAAATCATTAAGACTTAAGCAAAAATGTGTTCATGCTTTTAATCAATCTATAAAAGGGTACAAGGAGACAGCTTCTGAATCCTATGAAAGCTTCATAGTAAAAGATTGATAGTAAAACTTAAAACTTGTAGGTGATCATTCTAAAAGCAACTGTGCTCACAGAAACTTCAAAAACCACACTGAATCCTACTGGTCAACTTCTGGACCATGAATTCACCTCCTACTATCAATGTGAACGATGAATTCACCTACTGCTATCTGCTACCATCACTATCAGTTTTGTCCTATTATACTGAAGCTGCCCATTTGTTAGCTTGTGTAATAAAGTAAAAGCAGCACTGAAAGCACCTCAAAATGCTGAATCTTGTTTCAAAAGTATTACCAAAAGTAGCAATTATCATATAAACAAAAAAGAAAAAAGACCAGGAGAAGAAAGCTATGTGTGTTTATAAAATATAGAGCAGACCATGAAAAGGCATCAAAGGCTGGTGCCTTCCCCTGCTGCCTCACTACTGCACCTGGGTACTCACTTTGAGGTACCAGAACTGCTGGCACAATGCAGACAGTTTCTCATTGTGCAGTTGGCCTTCAGCTAACAAAGAGTTAAAGATGAGACACAAACCCACAGAAAGACATACATTTTCTGTTAGGACTGTCACTGACAATAAAAATCACATACTCTGACGCATCCTAAAAAAGAAACCAAGCACACTGCAATTCCCACATCAGAAAGATTGAGGCTGTTTTTTAAGGTTTAAGCCTGACCTTTGTTTTCCAACATGGCTTTTTGTGTTTTGCCTCATTACAGCATTCATACTCTATCAGATATTCCTTTCAGAGGGTTTCAGCGGATGCCAGCAGCTGGGAAGCTCAGCCAGCAGCCAAACAATGCCCAAGTTCAGAAGCGAGCCCAGGATTCCTGCCTCCAGGCTTGGCAAGCACTGGGACTGTTACGGAGGTGATTCGAGTCCATCAGTCTCTGGAAGACAGCCACCCTCTGTCTCTTTCACAACCCCTCCCCTCATCCCCAGCAGCCAATTCAGTCTGCAGTTGGGCTCACTGTTAACTAAGTATTAGGAGGATAAAAGTATACAGGGAGGTCCAAAATGGAAAGCCAAGAATAATGGTGCAGTTGAAAACACAGTCATGCCTGAGCTGCATTCCTGATAGTTATTGCCGCTCCTTTTTGAGATAGCAATGGGAGAAGTACAACATGATGCCAGAAGATTTCTACTTGTCAGGGAGAAGAAATATGGGCTAACCCTCCATTATGCATGAATCAAATACATTAACAGAAAACCTAATGGATGCCTTGAAATGCAATTAACCAAAACAAACTATGTGGTAATACGTGTACACATCCACTCCCTTCTGGCACATACACAGTGTGCACACATCCATATGGATTTATTTATTCCTCTTTATTTCACCACTTGAAGATGGTGTGGCCACTGTAGACCACTGTGGACTCTATCCCACTTCAGTCCTCATCACCCACTCCAGCTGATGGTTGCTTAATATGACTTGCTACGGTAATGTAAAGCATTCTATAAGGTGAAAGTCAACCACATTAAGGCTCAAACGCAGCTATAACTAACTTGTAAAAGCTGGCTTTCAGTTGCAATGCTAAAGGCCCTGCACACAGAAAATGTTTTCCCTGTTTGCATCACTGTGCTACCTACTATGGCTCTCAATGCTTTGCTTTTTCCCCCAGCAGGTAGTTTACGTGCAAAAGCAGGGTAATCAAATCTTACTCACTTCACTTCTTGAAGCAACTGCTCGGTGGAGAGGAGTCAGCCACATATTGTCCTTGGCATTAACACGAGCGCCTGCAAGTAAACAGCAGAGGTTACATCCATGCCTTGGGTGCGACATTGAAAGCCTTGCCCAATGGTCTCCTAGTAACAAGAGCTGAGCCGTATGTGGTACTCCCAGCGCTCCCCACGACTCTCTTGGCACCCTGTTCACCTTGGAAATGCATTTCCAGATCCCAGATAGACAGGAGCTGAAGCATGATTTGGAAAGAAAGGAACGGGATAGGTCGGACTATTATCAGGAATAGCTTTGTTTACAGGACACAAAAGAAGCAAGATTTGTTGTAGGGGATTACATATGTATGTACATGTATGTCTATGTATATGCAGTTTTTTAGATCAGCTGATACAGTTGGGGAAAAAAAGCAACCCTTTGCTCAGAGCACTGCTGCTGTCTGCAGTCATAATGAAGGGAACAAGCGTGAACAACCATCTCCTTTCCAGCTCCATCAGAGAGACCACTAAAAGATGTAACCACTTCCCTGCTTCGCAAATCTTGCTGGGATCAAGAAAACAGGACTGGGAAATGCTCAGGTTAAGGAGGAAACTGGGCACTTGCTGCGTCAGCTTCTGTGGGCATTATTCAGCAAACATCAAAAGAGGGATGAAGGAGACTATCCGTTTGCCTTCCATGTGGTTCAGTGATAATGTGCGCTCCAACAATGACAGCTGCTCAAGAAGATGGGTTTGGGGTGGCTTGCCGGAATAAAGGATAAAGGAAGACTACTTAACAACTACAGCGGTGCTGGCTGACTGCAGACAAAAAAAAGGATCCTGTATATTTGTGTGATAAAACAGATTTGTTTGAAAGAAATATTAAAGCTGTTCACTGATGTGACACCCCAGAAAGGAAATCTAGTGAAAAGGACTAGAGAAACTAATTTTAAAAAGGGCTTAACCTGAAAATGTTGTACCTCTCAAGCCTGCAAGTAGCAGTACTACTCTGAGAAGACTAGCACATGCAGAAAAATTTTGGAGAAGCACAAGCATCATGCACATAGCCTGGATGAGCCTCTGAACTTCATGAACAAAGGGATTCTTAAGCTTCATTTTGCACCATAACTTAAGTGCATACAAAAGCCTGTAATTAATAAATCACGCTCTGAATCAGAAGTACTTTCCGAAAGCCATTTCTCAGGAATATTAAGGTGCTTGCCTCTGAATCACAGTGGTTACTGGGAATCGTGCTAGATAATCAGAGAAGACACAAGTTCTTTCATATTTCCACAAGTTGAAATGTAATTTTTTGGCTGCAAGAAAAAGAAAGCCACTTTCATAACTATTGCAACAATTAGAGGAAATACTCCGAACTCACCTCAGAACCTGGTACCTGGTGGTACAACCTGCCCTCTGGAAAAACACCCTTTAGAAAAGACAACAGTTTCAGAGATTTTTCTAATGAATCTGTCTAAGCAGGGAAGCTGTTAGCTTCTTTTGTCTTCAGGAGAAGGCCATTATGGTTGATACACATTAGCATCCTGCCCTTTGCCTACACTACCCGAGGCCCTAGAGACAGGCAACAACCTCCTCCACCATCAGGAAGCTGACAGACAGGACTCCAAGGCATCTTATCTTATACTGATTTGGCCTGGTAGAGGTCTTCGGGATGCAAATTGCCTAGATGAATTCCTAACGATTGCCACCAAATACCTCTTTTCGGGTTTAGAAATTTATTCTGTACTTGCCTTGGTTTTTTGCCTTATGTTCTCAACTAAGGTTTCTTTTGGTTTATTTCTACCCATTCACTAACTCCTACAAGCAGATGGTTGCAAATCAGAAAGGCTTATTTATGTGTGGAGTAGCAAAGCACGACAAACATACCATTCCTCAGTATTCAACAACTCCAGTAGCACTGGTGAATATGAAGATGATTAGAAAACCTAGGGAAGTGTGTCTGTCAGTAGCTATTCATGCCTTTCACTGACCCACATACCCTTTGAGAAACTGAAATAGTTGCCAAGAAAACAGCTACAGAAAATAACAAAAGCAAAACAATACCAGTAGAAATAAAATAATACACAGCATGCTATCAGCCTTTTCTTCCACAGCTGTTTTCCACATCCCTTTACCTCTTTGTGCTTTGGGGTTCTTTATGTGACAAAGTGAAATTGCTCTTACACTGCATCGACTGAGTATGTTTGTGATTTCTGTTTTTAAAAAGCTGCACAATTCAGCTGTTGTCTGTTGCAGGAGCCGCTGTTGTCCATTTACTGAGGTGCGCGTTTTCTGAAGAGATGTTGCAAAATGTTTCCCTCTGTACTGCCCATTTCCTTCACCAAAATTCAGCTTTTAGGTTCCCAGCAGTTCCTTGCAGGCAACAGTTAATGACAATGGGCTGTGTCCAAAAATCAGAAGCTTAAATTTTCAAGTCCATCCCACAACACTTCCTCAAAGTCACCCAGAAATTCAGTGTCCCTCTCTTCACTCTGGACCAAGTACCTTAACCATGTTTCAATGCACTTTCTGCAATACTCTGTGAATTAATCTGTGTATTTATAAGGACAAAGAGGGCTGATAACACACTCAATTGGTGTATATGGTGTCCTTCATAGTACAATCTTCCCTGAAAAGATAAGCTGCTTTAAAGATTTCCCTTAACATCCTTTCAGGTAGCCACAGCACCCACTCACACCCCCCCACCCCCACCCACCCCCATAAAATATCCACTAAAAAAAAAACCCTCCAGAGAAAAGCCTTTTCTTAGCTCTATCCTCCGCACTCTGCCCTCAGGAGAGCTCATACTCGTGGGCCTGAAGGAAAGGTTTGGCTGTTGGATTTGCTCTGTGAGGCTGAAGTAGACAACATAACATGTAATATTAGAGATAAAATCAACACAGGAAACTGTCTGCAATCCACTCTTCTTTAAGATGGCTGTTTTGTAATCTTTGCAATCTTTCACTCTCAAATTTTTCTGCCAAAAGCGGAAATAAATCTGAAATTGCCTCTGTTCTTTTGAGATCCGAAATAAACAACCCAACGCTGGCTTTCAGGAATAAAGTTAACATATCTTTATCCTAACCAAAGCACAATTTTCCATCCAGCGCATCTGCCAAATCCACAGGTCTCCAATAAATCTAGATTCTGCAGTCTAAATCTCTGAAATTAGGGATGGTCAACAGAGGAAGGAAACTCTACTCTTTAACCTATTAATGACATTATTAATATGCACCTTTCCAACTCCTGCTATGAGACACAGCAATAGACATACAACAATATAAGGGATGCCCCCCCACCTCACCTCCCAAACACAGACACACAATACAAAGCAAAGATCAGCATGAATAAAATATAACAACAGATAGATGGAACTGGGACCCACAACACGAGAGCAACACAACACCACCATGCTAGATGTGAACACCAGAACCGAACACCTGCATGGCAGCAACAGGAGGTTAGGCAGGATCTCCTCAGAAGCAAGTCCGAGTCACTTGCTAGGGAGGGAAATGGCCTGGGGATCCCACCAGGTGAGAGCACACAGGTCCTGGGTCACTCAAGGAGAGAGGAGATAGTCCTGGGACATCCTCCAAACTTTTACCCAAACGGGATACTCCTAATCTTGAAGGACAGGAGTCTCAAAGCCATGGGAAAGGCAGAGAGGAGGCTGCCTCTCCAACTCACCTATTCTTTAGCCTGCCATAAAAGAGAAAGCCCTGAATGAGCATTCAGGTCACACAGCGCCTTCCCCTGCTGCCTACACAACAGGGACAGCCCAGAACCTGCTATGCATGTGCCAGTCTCACTTCCATATCTGTGTGGCAGAACTTGCCAGGAACCCTTCCAAAGCATGCTGGGGTTTGTCCTTTTCCTCAGCTATTGTGCAATTTATGAAGGATGGATGTCAATATTGCGTGCGCACCCTCAGTGCATAAATTTCTTGCCAAGAAGCTCAGAGCTTTCTGAAAGAGTAAGGCATGGTAATATTGCCAAGATCACAAGCTCGTTGGTGAGGAACAAGGGGCAAGGGACTAAGCTCAAACATCATGCCCTCGGGCACCAGCTCAAAAGCCCTGGAGGGGGAAAGACACTGCCACAAATGAGAATGGAGCTTGTATCTGCCCAGACAGTTCTCCTTGCACATCCATGACTGTGTCATCATACAGAGCTTCATTTATGTGAGATGGTTACCCTGGTCCTTCTCCTTCTTGACACAAAGGAGGTGAAGGAGACGTGCTCAAAGCTCCCTGCTTTTGTGTAGCCTTGAAAAACAAAACCACACAGCACATTTCCCCAGTTTGAACCATATGCTTATGGATCAGACCTTTAAACTGGTGTAAATCTACCTAGTTCTGACACTTAATGGGCCAAGGTGATTCATACCAGTTGAGGGATCTGACACTTTCTCTCCTATATCAATTCCAAACAGACTCCAATTCAGTGGCTACCTAGAAAGCCATTTCTGGTCTGTCTCCAACCACCTGGGCAGAAGTTTTATTCATTAGACACTACATTTATTTGTGCTGCCACCAGTTCATGGGCCACAAATCTCTGAATGTGCATATTTCATTTAATTTCTCTCCTGAGCCCTGTACAAAATGCAATGGGTTGCTACTCCTAGATTCTACTCAAGCTGAGAACATTATTGTTTGACACCAACAGCAAGCATTTTTGTGCTTTCTCTCTGGGAAAACACCTCTGATTTTAAGTCAGACAACAAAGTCTTTCTGCTTTATGTAACCAAATTTTATGATCAGGTTAATCTTTTATGATACACTTTTACTAACGCAGTTTACTGAATGAAAAGGTGAAGCAAAGGGAAGATGCTGCTGTTGTCTTTAGAGTCTAGTTCACGGAGAGATCACAATAACAAAGAAGTGTATATAATAACTCATAAATCTGCCCCTCCAAACCTCATAAGCCTCCAAACCTGCTCTTGGATGCAAGTACTGATACTCATCATGAGTCATGATACTTCAGAGATTAAAGGACAATGAACACGTAGAATATGCAATAAAAGATTAATTTTGATTCATGCTGAGCTAGTTGGGAAAGATCCACATAGTTCCTACAGACTGAACCCCAGTGCAGTCCCACTGACACAAAGTCCAATTTTTAAAAGCCCACATTTTAAGTTTTTCATGCTCACTTGGATATATAAAAAAACCCCAAGATATATCACCTGCATTTTATGCTGTTGACCAGACAAACCCTATAGCCCATGGATGACATTTTGGCAGTGAGGTGCTGGAACTAAGTGTCCCAGAAGAACACTAGAAAGTCTCCTTCCCTCATTAAGAGCATGACAGAAAACAAGAGTATTCACCAGGACATTTTTTGATGCTACTGGGATTCAGGGGAGAAATGGGCAGAATGGCTTCACCTTTCTCTTTATGTGGGTATTGCCTGTGCTGTTACTTGCAAAACTTGGAAAGACATTGCTCCTGCAATCTTCTCAGACCACAATGAAATGACAGTATGTGACAAACAACACACACTGCAAGAACACATGCACAGATTAAGTTTATTAACTCTTACCTCCCAGTGAAGAAACTAATGTTTGCATTTAGCATATTGAAAACCCACCCAAGCATAACCTGTCAGCCAAGGAATGTTCATTTGAGTCATTCTGCTGGCATCAGGGTTAGAGCAGAAAGATACGATGTATGTCCAACTACTTACCCTCATTAAGCAATTAAGACAACTCAAAATGCCCCCCAAAATGTACAGAGGAAATTCACAGCTACAGCAAACTGAATTCCCATTTTCTGCCTTCTCCAGGTGTGGTTAGGCTGGTAATCCAAATAAATATGTTTGTGTGGTCTGCATGTGCCCATTAGCATCCTGATCTAACTTTGAAATTGGCTGGTACTCTAAGCAGGGGGCTGGATCAGGTAACCTCTAGAAATCCCTTCCAGCCTGAATTATTCTAGGATTCAAGGTTGGAAATTAGAAGGTGCCTTGCAATCACAGGACTGATAGTTCTGAAATAACTTTCTAAAAAAAATATGCAAGTCCTTTGAAGAAGCAGTCTAATAATTTGTGAAACCAATCATATAGCAAGGTTGCTTGCAGGGGGCAGACGTTTGTACCATAAGGTTCCTTTCAATCCCACATTCTTAAACCCCCATATGCTTTACCCTTACAGTTCTCCAGTTTAGAAAAACACTGCCTTTGAAATCTGCAAGCACATCCAGGAGTTTGCCATGAATTATGTGTACTTCTTGAGATATGTCTGCTTTATGCTTTGCTCTGACATATTTTGATCATGTTTTTTGTCACTACAACAGTTTGGAAATATTTTTAAATTTTTTTTGTTTAGATACATCTTACTGCACAGCTTCTATTCCCCAAATCAACTTCCCAACTCTTAGTATCATGTTTCTAATGTAAATACCACTTACAATTCATTTAAACTCATTCATAACTTTCTTGCTATTATTCCATAATAATTTTTGCTTAACAGGAATTCTTGGCTTGTACTCCAGGACGTGAGCCTGCATTCCAAATATGTACTTCAGTAAGTTTCTGAATCCACAAATACTGTCAGCTTGAATGCTTTAGAAGTTTTCAAAAACTAGTTGTTTTGTTTATTAATTCAGCTCAGTTACAGTGCATGTTTTATAACTGTATCACCAAATTTAAATATATTTTCTAAGCTTGCGACAACTGCAACCAGCTCTGTGAAACTCAGAAATAGGCACTGCTCAAAGCTTACTCATATATGCTTTGCTGGGTATTCCTTGTAGCTTTAAAATTAGCTAAATTACCAGTTAATAACAGTGAGGGACACTACCTTACCTGACAAAATGAGAAGCTCGATGATGTCTGCATCCCCCAGGAATGATGCAACGTGAAGAGGAGTTCGTTTCTCAGCATCCTACAAAACCGTAGATTTAAACTTGGTCAATAACTGTAAGCATTAGTGTTAAAGAGTAATGGATTTGTATATAGTGCTTATTTTTCTGTGTGTATTTCTGTTTATAATTAGAAATGCAATCTCAACCAGTGAAAGGTCTGAACAACACACTTCCTCCCAATAATCCTCAACTTTTTTATCACTTTGTTCCACCAGACCTTGCAGAGACACTGTCTTTACTCTGATATCCTGTTTAGAGGTAGATCAAATCAAATCCAATCTAAAATGAGGAAAGACGTCTTCCTTGGGTCTCTTTTGGAAACATTTTCCACTCTAAGTGTTGCAGCGACGTAATTCAGATGCTTCTGGACATCAGACTTTGTAGTGCAGTTTGCATCAACAATATAACACCAGACTCTTCAGAAGGGTGTCTCTGGAGAATGGTTTGGAACCACACACAAGGACAAGATGCAGTCCTCTTAGTCTACAAAGGTTCTCCTACACCATTTAGTCTGCCTGTCTACAGCAGCCCAAAATGGGCTTGTACACCTTGATCAACCTTTAAACACCAGTAAAGAAAATATTACCCATCAGGTCTGTGTCTTTAAACTTAGAAGAATTGCTAATAATCATATACACAACTTCCGGAACACATCTACTTTTATTTGATTTCTGTAATTTTCAGCCTTAGGGAGTCACACTTTAGGACTTTCTTTTCTAACTTCAAGGGGTGTAACATACAGTGTTTAAAAAAACCCCTTTCTTTTATTGCTTTATTCAGATGATTCCAGAACATAAGCCTTTAAAAGAAGCTGCTAAACATTGTAATATGGGCGACAAAAATCACAAGAAATGTTAATACTGCTTATCCTGCTATTCAACCCCTGTTTCCAGTCCTAAATGTATCTCATTTTGGTTTCTTAACTGCTAATACAAAAGAAGTTTTAAAAGACTTATCAATCAAACTTATCAAATTACAACCTACCAGCATTAAATACTGTAAGCTGGTAACAGATTCAACACTTCCTGCAAATGATACGAACACAGAAATCCTACCAGTATTAACACTCTCTCCCTGAAACATATCTCTGAGCCTGTCAAATAAAATGTCACTTTTAACACGCCCAAGAGATCATCAACCGCAAGCTATTTTGGACTGTCTTCAAAGTATGCTATAAATGTGGACAAATCAGTGCAGCAAAACCATTTGTCATGTGAATGCTGAAAATTGTTTTTCAGCACTGCAAGGCACAGAGCCACTGGTCACCAGAATAAGTTATGTTTAATCTTTATATTTGTATGTTTTTTCAAACATATATTATGGATGTAGTCCTCAAACTCTGCTGCAGTGGACTTAGATCTTACATATTGGGCATGCATATAAAACACTCAAAAGACAGATTATGTGACACCCTGGTTGTCACAGGTCAGCAGGAAAGATATCGTACAGAACTTCACCTCCTCACATGGTAGGCAAATTAAAACAATATTAAGCAGTGTCCATCCAGCAGTGTCTGCTCAGGAACTGAAATCACAAGCTGGATTCTCTCATACGCTCAGTTCCTAAGATACAACCCACCATGGACTAGCTTTTACAGGCTACATGAATGCATACGAGACCTTTCGTAAGTATTGCTTCATATTACCTATCCCAAGGCTATCCATGGCAAACAATACGCTAAGACTGATCAAACATTTGTACAAAAATAGAATCATTTTTATTTATTTTTTTAGCATGTTCATTTTAATGCATGAATCTCTCTTTAGCACAATGTAGTATTTGTAATAGCTATTGTACCTGTCAGGGATAAATTTTGCGGCAGTTTCTTGTAACACAGCCAAGTTTGGCAACAGAACAGAGTACTTTGAAGTTGAATGCTAACGATACAAGACCAAGCAATATTCTATATCAAGGAACCAAGGCTATTCAGTGCTTTATTGATTATAAGCAATATTTTATACCAAACTAATAGAGGGAGAAAAGGACATGAAATAGAAAAGTAGAATTTTCATCCTTCTGTAACAGGAATAACTCTCTAAGTATTCTCAGCTTTCACTTTTTAAAATCAATGCAAAATCCTGTCAAATTAAATGAGAATCAAGTCTTCAGAGAAAGATGGGTTTAGTCACGCAACTAAATTTAAGCTTAATTTTTCCAAAAGGAAAAAACCCTAAAATTTCTCCGTTTATCACAAGCAGGCACAAATCAGAGTTCACCCTCACATGAATTAGCAGATGACAAAACCCAATGTGTGGTATAGAAAATTAAAAACACACAAAAATGTCCTACAGGCAACGTTTTCGGGAGTTTGGCGGGGAGAAGTCCGCACACACCGCCTGCAGCTGAGCATGCAGTTGAGCAACTCAATGGAGGAACATCCTCAAGTTCCTGTTCATGCTCTGTGCGAGGCTGACACAGAAACAGAGGAACAGGGGCATCTGCCTATCTGTCCAGCCACGCTCCTCACGTCCTCCTCAAAGCTGTGTACCCCTTCAGCAAGACTTAAACAGCTCACTGGCTTTGCATCTGGCCCATGCACTAACATCTATTCAGCTACAGATGTCCCTGTGGCATGGTGGTATTAAAAGGAGTACAAATAAGTAAATCAATAATGATCTAAAGACTGAAGGCCACAAACAGAGAGAGAGGAATAAAAAGAAAATTCATCACTTCAGGAAAAGGTCTGGCAGTATCCCAAACCTGAACATACGTTATCAAGGCAAGGAAAGGAGGTGAGGGGAAGAAAACAATAACAGGATTACAAATAGCATTAAGACAAATAATCAGACCTGCTTCAAGTGCAATTCTCAAAGGAACAAAAGGTCTGTAAGAGACAGTAGATAAGCTAAACAATGGCTAGAAAATCATGCTGAGACAAGATAAACACTCCCCAAAACTGTACTAGTGACTTATATTAGTTCACAGAAAAGATGATGCTGCACGTTAACATTATCGGCATACATTATTCTATTTTTTTAAGTACAAATAAAGGAAATTAAGAATTTAACAAAGAGGCAATCGAGAACAGAAGGCCTCAAGAAGAAAAACACTCAACACATGCTTAAACTGTTCAAGTGATCACAGTGACACTGATAAGGCCCTTCACAGGCTTAAACTTAGGCTAGTCTGTAAGTACTTTATTGGATCAGAGCCCCAGAGTACATAAAGATTAGCAGAACGGTGGCTTGGATGAATCATATCAGCATATGTAAAATATTCAGGCACATTAAGAAAAAGGCCAACAGCCTCTCCTCAACACAGCCCACATCTCAAAGGAGATAACAGATTTGAGTTTTTTTATCAGCTGCAGCTGTTCAGATCAGAAGATGTTTGGGACAGAGTTATCTACTATTAAAATATAAGTGCAACTGCTACAGGAAATAAATGCCTGTATCCTCTTTATGTCACCAAACTGCCTGAGCAGCCAACAGGAATAGCTCAGCACAGAAGGAAGCACCACAGAAACTGAGTTAATGAAGTTTAATTAGTAAGAAGCATTTGGATTCCCACCGCCTTCAAGCAGCCAGCAATCTGCCTGGGTGGCAGAATAAACTAAACTATATTAGTGGCACATGAATGGCTACAACTTCCATTGATACAAGGCTAACCAAAACAATAACAGAAACAAACCTCCTGCTCATCAACTCCATTTACTGTTGTTACATCTGAGCACACTTTATTTAAATAGCACAAAGCAGCTGGTACCCTTAAAAAACCCAAACATTCAGATAAAACTTGACTTCAGGAAAATTAAATATTGGGAACTGCTTAGGAACTACTGAAGAGGCTAAAAGCAAATGAGCAGCTACTTCTTGGGCTATTTACAACCATTCAGAGCCAAAAGCTGATGCTGTACAAAGAAAATCTTTGCCGTTTCAGGATTTCCTCCCTCTCACAGATTCTTTTAATAAAGCCTGTAATTCACAAAGCAAATCGAAATGCTTAACTGTGAGCACCAGCTGGGAGGTGAAAGTCAAGCTGTGTAACTTATGCCTGGTGCTTTCTTCTGCTATTGCCAAGCACAAAAATTACCGTCTGAAAATGCAGATCCTGGTTCCAGCACCTCTGATCCCTGCAGTCTTCAGTTTAGCCTCAGAAACAAAGATATTTCTGGATGGAGTCTTTAATTGCCAAGTGCCCATGAGGTGGAGGAAGAGGCAAATACTTTGATCTTCTAGAGACAAGAAAAATTATCTTCCCCCCCCCGTCTAACAATCTCCTTCCACGAGGCAGACAGCAGCTTTCCTGCTAGAAAAAGGTAACTTTGGAAATCAATTACTAATCCTAGATTGAGACTGTAGAAACTGTTATCCTAATTAAAGGAAATATTTTAATGTTTATAGCAGTGAGTTTCCAATGTAAGGCTTAGAAGCTAAATAACTCCTCCATTTTTACAAATGCAATATTGATTTGGGGGGCGTTGATGGCGTGGGAGCATACATCACTTGTGAGTTGATGGGAAAAGCAGATTTAAAAAATTCAGGTATTTCAGGCTGAAGTTGCTGCCTTTGGAGAAAATAAAGCTGCTACAGCCAAACTCTGCCATGAGCTTTTAATGGCCTGTACATCCTTAACTGACTCAAACATTTTGAGGGCAACAATAACATGAATCACCAGCACAGATATATATAGAGAGATATATATAGATATATATATAACTTAGTACCCACTAGTATACTAGCACGCTGTACAAAGCAACTCCCAATATTTCAGACTCCCAGTAAAATCCAGCAGAATCTTCTTCACAGTTCAAACATCTTCTTTATAAAATATAAAAAATTCTATTTATTTTCAAAAAGAAAAAACATTTATTCTAAACAGAAGTCATGCTGGTTGCCTTGCATCACAAACATCAACGCAATTTTAGTATTCGGTCTCCTTACATTCCTGAGAATTGTTCATGATTTCCTTCTGCAGAAAAAAAAAATATTCTCCAGCACTTCCCACTTAAATTAATAGCATATCAAACAGCGCTACTAGAGGCTAAATACCCACTCACACCTATTACCTAGCACCAAACTGTCCTACTGTGTCAAAGCAGAAGCTTTCCAAGGTTCCTGAATAAATCCTCCAAAAGACTTTCCAGCACAGCAGAACTACATGTAGAAGAGGAGCGTTTACTTCCAGGATAGCTTTATTCTCCTGCGAGGCTCCATAGTGCCAAAAAGAAAATCATCATTCATTCCTTGGATGAGAGCACAGACGAGGGTCTGGTTCCCAAGATGACTGAAATACCACATTATGGTCTCTCTCAGTCCCAAGTCAAACATGTCACTCCAAACTGAACGGCAAGCTGTTTTTCACATTAGCTGCCCCAAGTGTGCAAAGCCTTTCAGACTCACAATCCTAAAAGTGTGCGCATTTGTAACCTCAAGCACCCATACCACCTCAAAAAGCATGCTTGGCACTATTACAGAAATATAGATAACTTTTGTGTGTGTATGAAGACCTGGATAAAGCCTGAATCCTCCTAACAAAGGCAGTCTTGCAAAGCTATGCCTTACAAAGTAGGATAACGAGAAAAAGAAGTAATAAACAGCATACATCCATGTCTCTCCATAAGAACTTTCTTCTTGCCTTCCTTATCTCGTAATAAACCACCCTCTGAAAACATGCTGCTGCCTGTAAGGCCTTGCAATCTCTGCTGGTGCCACTGCCCCTTCCCGTGCAGAACTGCTCCGCAGCGATGAACAGGCAGGCGATGCCCCGGGTTACGACACCTCGACATGGCTCCCACCCACCCCCTGCCTGGCCCATCAGGAGTTACTGCAGCTCACCTAGATCGGCTGGCTCTGCAGCTCTGCTTTAATGAAAACAAGCCAAATTCAGCTAAATCATTACCTCCTCCTAACCCACCTCGTTTTGGTGGAAGTGGGTGGGGGAGCATTTGCACAAGCAGCTCTTGACACCAATGAGCACTGAGAAGGAGCAGCTTCTCCAGTTGGCAGAGGGTTGAGCAAAGAGGCTACGTGGATCAAGCGGAGAAGGCGGTATCAGCACTTATGCCCCAACATCAGAAATAGGAGCAACTAAGTTATGGGAAAGCAGATGTTGCCTTCAACAGTCTCACTGCTGGGGTGAGGGGGCATATTATTTATTTTCCCAAAAATATGAATGAAATAGAAGACATTCTGGGGAATTAACTTTTGTTTTTTAGGGGTTTATCCAAGAGAAAAAGCCAGATTGGGGAATAAAGAGGAAAAACAGAGGGAAAGAAATGTCCGATTTGGCTTGCAAGCATCTCGTCAGTTATAGGGAAGAATACTGGAAGGTTATTTTGCCCTTTTTGTTTGACTTTGAATATTTTTAAGAGAAACTAAACTAGAAGACTGAGATGAAAATGGAAATTTTACAGGAAGGTTTTTGGCTTAGTAGAAAATCATGACATTGCATGCAAGAACTGGACTTTGCATATGTAGGGTATTACACAGCTGCATATTATTATGAATCCCAGCTAACCACCGGATCCAGAATAATCTCTAGATGAGCTCAAGGCTCTGCACCATTCCATCATGCTCTTCTCAAAATAAAAAATCACCCCAAATTATCCCCTATGTGCTATGTGCTACACACACATAGCACGATCACCCTGATATTTCTAAATGTACCAAGAAGCAAGTGTAGAGGATGTCTGCCTGAAACTAATGTGGTGGTCTGGATGGTCCAAACCCATATCCCAAACACCCTGGGAAAACAGGCTGCTGAACATTGCCCACAGGCAGACCACATTTCCCATGGAAATAGCACATGTTCAGTACTCAGTGGTAGGGAATCGCACACCACCAGCCAAGCATAATGCTGTCCATGCCCTCAGGGTGCAGAAGTAGCACCATGTTCCCCCAAAGCATAGCTAGGGACTGGAGAGGTCAAAGCGGCCATTACAGTGGCAGAATGAACTAAAACCACCCTTCTAAGCCAAACAGTTACAGCTTTCACTTTGCTGCAAAATAGAAGTCACAATTATAGCAGCATCCAGAATGTAGCCATTTCCATCAACATACACTTCCCAGCTTGGAAAGATATTAACTATTTTATCAGACAAAAAAAAAAAGTAACCTACTAAACTTCTGATTTGCTCTAAACTCTTTCCTCTGAGATTAATTTTCTCTTAGGAAGTATGCATATATATCACTAATTTTGCATAGTGCTTTTTTCTTCTTTCTCAATACCTCTCTTGCTGCAGATTCCAAAAAACAATTTTTAAAACTTCAGAAATCCCCAAAGCTTGCTGCAAAAACAGAGTTTTATTTTGTTTCACTGTCCTACCTATATTTGAACTCGTCCAATATTAACACAGCTAACCAAAATGATCAACAAAGGACAAACCACTGCCAAACAGTGTCAGAGTTTCCTCTCACGTGAGCAACCAAGCACTAGAGAAACACTAACATGGAAGTAATTAAAAACATCCTTAAAATAGAAACATAAGCACGCAGCGCAAATTGCCAGGTCACAGCACAAGGGGGGAAAATGCTATCTTTTGATCTTTCTTATTTTAAGCATTTGACACTTATCTGCAATGACCATCCAGAACACAATCTTCAGAATTCATGTTGGCCAGTATTCTTCTAATTACTCCAAAGAATAGCTTTGGGTTTTGCTCCTGACAAAACAGCTGTTCAGGCAAAGCATTCTTGGATGGACTTTTAGCATCTTAAACAGGATTCTGGGCAAGACTATTCAAGTTCAATGACTTTTTCTAGTAAGTACTATGGTACTCATCTACAAAATACATATTCTTCATTTAATATCGCACCTGACAGTTGAGAGCATCTCCCTAGCAACCATGACTACCACACTTGCAGCCAAAGGGTACAACAACATTTGAGAAGCCTACAATAATGTTGTACATGAAATGCTATTTTGAAAAACCAACATGAAATACAGAGGAAATTTTAGGACTACCTTGTTAATCTAGGTTGGGGTTTTGGTTTTGGTTGGTCGCTTTTGGGTTTTTTCCTTTATTTAAGGGAAAGCAGGGAAAACAAATAAGGAGGAAACTCAAGGGAGATGATGCTTTAAGAAAGCACTTTTAGGAACTTTTTTCAAGAAAACAACCAGGTACTGATAATCATAGGGAAAGCCTAACTTCAAGGTCGTCTTTGATCAGATTCCCCATTTAAAACAGCAGCAAGTCTTCGCTTCCACTTGACAGCAAATGGAGTGGAGCCCCAGTTAACCAGACCTGTAGGATCACTTCTCCAATTCCCTTCTGCAGCTCTGAACCAGATGGTTGGATGACACTGCCTGCAAAAGCTGCAGTGCCAGGACTACACCAGACAAACTGCTGGAGTTAGCTATGAATAAACTGATGACTTTATGTCAGAAAAAGACAAGAAAAGGAAGGTTGATTCAAAAGTCCAGGAAACACTGGGAAATCACCATTCTGCTTCTGCTTTATATTCTCACCGCTTCCAGAGGCTGCAGATTGTAGTCAGGACTGGCAGCGTTCATTTCTAGCTGTACGGATTTAAGTTAAAATCGAAGGGGGGGGGAACAACCTAACTTCTGCAAAAAGGCCAAGTTCAAATGGAGATTTTTTTTTTTTCCACTGCCAAAACACTAAACTACTGCTTGTTTACATTGCTTACCGTTGTTCTGGCTGGAATAAGCCAATCTGCAGAACAGTAATTCCTTTGTGGGCAAATTGTGGCCAAGATACTGCTTCTTTACTCTCACTGCTGAGACCTATAGCGAAGTTTTATTTCAAGTACAGTCAAATGCTGAATAACAGCTCCTGATCTGCAAAGACTCTTCATAAAAGGAAACTCTACAGAGAGTAAAAATATGCAGCTTTCAGCTGTTTTCATTCATTTTCTCAGTAAGAGAGGAAACAATGTCCCTGACTGACCTGCACATTTGGAATAATTACCATACACTTAGAAAATTTAAAGTCACCTGCTGGAGATAATTGTATTTCAGACTACTAATTAGGATTCCACTGAAGCCCCAAATCTCTAACTTCCAAATAATTTCCATTCTGTTATGTGTTAATTACTAAGGACATGATTAATACTGTCAATGCAACAGTTCATAAGCACAGTGCTTAAGTATCACAGGTACATAACATGCCAAGTCACATACCAAGGCGTTGACATCCTCAGTTTTGTAGATCAACATCCGTATCTCTTCTGGATCGCCACTGAAAATCGCTTGGACCAGTGGTGGCTGAAAAAATAAAACAGAAGCAGCAGCATTACAGGTTTGTTTGTTTTCTGTTTAAAAGGAGAGCTTATTATTCCTGCTAACATTTGCTAATGCTGCCCACAGACGTTGTATGACCCCAGTAACAAATCACCAAGCGTATCTCATCAGTAAGAACTATCAGTTTGCTTGAGGATAAACTGAAATCATGAGTATGTTTGTACATATAATGACCATGTGTGTGCACAAACAGGGACCCCCATTAGAATGGCAACTTTTGTCAACAGCAGGCAATTAGCCCAGATGTTCTCCTTGGCATGTAAGGGGAAAACTAATTACATCAGATACTGCTGCGTGCTTGCTGTTGGCACAGAATAATGGTCATGCAATACACATTTAGAAACAGAACATTATGCAGATAATGAATTTCTGGGCAATTACTAAACATCTTGTATCTTTTTACTGAATAAATATGCAATGAGCACAGTTAATTTTAACCACCCAAGAAGCTAAATAATTATCTTATTGTTTCACGTCTGTTATTATGCTATTATGAATTGGAATGCATAAGTAAATAATCAGGCATACGGGAGAAACAATATGCCATGCTCATTCCTCTGGCAATGCTGGCGTCACTGTCCGTCAGTGGGAGGGAGCGCTGCATATGCTCAACTGCTCCGTTACATGTCCAGAGCTAGCAATTTCAGTCCTTCTGCTCTGGACAGCCAGCAGCAAATATCTGAGTTATTAACCAAGCTGGCAGAACACAATCTGCTGAATTAAAAGAACAAAAATGTTGCTGCTGGAGACTCAGAAAAAGGAGGGGGCAAGTTACAAAGACACCTTATCCCCTGAAACACATGGTTGAAACAGGCAGTGGCCCCACTTCCACTGTCAGCCCTTCTGAAGGCAGTGTGTGCCCCCCTGAGCTTGCTGAGCTGGTCCTACCAGCAAAAGAAGAGCTTGTGGTGCCATGCAATCACCAGAAGCTAAAATAACCCTGGAAAAGGGAAGCATGCATGACCACTTAAGCACATAAAACCGCAACAGTTCTTAAGACTCTGCAGAACTTAACTACCTTGTAAACAGGTTATCTCAAAATTCACAAACAAGCTGGAATAACAGAGGAAAATACCAATTTTTCCCAATCTTTTCACTGCAAAATTCATCATATTCAAATGTGGAAAGTACACTTAGAAGTTGATGGTGTCTGTTTTAAGATATATTAATCCCTTATGTCCTTAAGAAAGATTCACTCTGGAATTTCATTCTTGCCACTCCTCTGATGGAAAAAGGACTAAAGTAGCATCTTTTATCACAACTCTCTGCAGTCTTACATATTGTAGCAGATGTTTGAAAAAGGAAAAAAAAAAAGATTGCATGTCACTTGAACCATTTAGCACACTTCCTTCCCAGCCCATGTGAGAAGGGTCACAGACTATTCCCCACCAGAGGATGCAAACACCAGAGCTCAGAGTCTGTTCCCTTCTCATTCATCCGCCAAACTCAAACAAATCAATATTTAGCTAAGAGTGAGATGGTCTTATTTCTGCATTTTTCTCTACCAAAAGAAATCATTTAAAGCAATTCTCTAATCTTATGTCCGCTAGCACGCTGATAAAAACTAGTATTTCCTAGACTTAGCACAAACCTAACACTAGATATGAAGAACCAGTGAATGTTTATTAAATTACAATGCTCACAACAAATTATTTCCATTTCATGTACACTTATCATAATATTTAAATAACAAAATAAACAGGAAAGCAGAAGAACTCCTCGATTTCAAGCTAAATGGCAACACAACCCATGGCCAAGCAACAAATAACCTCCACGGTTCGGATGAGTCTCTGAACTCAGGCACACTTGGCACCCAAAGAAAGGTATCAGCCAGGCTCTGACGACACATAAGCTGTGCATCGTTACATTAAAAAAAGAGGAAAGTCTACAATAAGACAGTTTGAGCCTTCTTTCCTCTGTCAGAAATCTGAATCAGACACCTGGTTTTACAGGAAATGCTTGACCTTTTTAATTAGCATCAGCTACTTAGCACAGAAAGCAGATTAACACTGTGTTCTTTTGACCTGTAACATATATAAGATCCTCACCTCAATTTTGTCCACCATACCACCATCATATCTACATGCAGTTCCTTATATTGAAACCCAGTATTTACTGTGCCTCTGAAGGAGGTTATAAGTCTCATACTGCTCATATACACAACCTTTGCTGACAGGAGATAGCTGCCATACACCCATTTGCAAAGGCCTTAGTCCTTCAGTCCTTTCTTCCATGAGATTTACTTTTTCTAAATTAATTACAATAGAATCTCTCATTGCTAATTGTAACAGCAAGAAACAGAGATAACAGAGAACTATCAGAGCCCATGAATTGGAAAGAACAGATAAAACCAGGACAGGCTGATAACCATCCTGAGTCACTGCTGTGCAGCTTTCTCCAACTGGCCATTTTTCTAATTTACCATTTCATAATTTTACTTCATTTTGAAAGGTATTAGTTTTGAAGTGAGAAACACATTATTGCTAAGGAATTTTTATTGCATATGCACAGTCATGTATAATGACCTGTTTAGGAAAAATATGTCAGAAGTATGTTGCAGCATTGTTGCTGCAATTTGAGGTCAGAGCTAAGACTGTGCATCCGCATCCCTCAGCACGAAAGAAAAAGTATTGCTCCATTCAGCAGCTGACAGTGATGAAATGGGGCTTGTGCAGTTACGAGTGTTGATGATGGATGTCCAATGACCTGAACAGATTACTTTCTTGATCTTTAGTGATAACCATGTTCATGCATGAATGACTTCAACATTAAATAACTTCTCCTTCTTCTTTTTTTTTTTTAATCCCTGAAGGGCAGATAATGACACTTCCTAATTATCAAAGAAGGATACGGTATATTTTTGGAAATAATTTCTAAAACCTGTGACAATATCATTAACCAGTTATTTCATTAACATAAATATTTTGCTTTAAAATTCTTCAAATTCAGAAGTTGTTAAACACTCAGAATGAAGAAAAAAACAAAAAGAAAGCACAGAGCAGGTTATGTATAACTATTATTAGACCTAAGCAAGGGTGCGGGTTTTGGAATGATGAACAACTGTTTCATCAGCTCAGCTCTTCGGAGCTTCCAAATTCTTCAAGAGAGTTTCAGTTGGGAGTGTTCACATTTTTTCCTGAAAATATAAAGCAGCAGCTAACAAAAACCTTTCCATGTTACTTTTTCTACAGAGTTACTATTATAAGTACAAAATTCTTCAACAAGTTTTATTAGTGTGTTCTTTACTTTGTGCTGTAACGAATGTTACAGTAAAAATAAAATTTTATCTGCAGACATCTTCCAATGTTGGAACATATCCCTATCTTTACTGCACACGGGGCAATCACAAGCTGGACATCAATCCACCAGGTAAAATTAGCTTGTTGAACCGAAGACACAATTATTATTTCAGCAAAGGAGAGCTTAAATGCACGTGGAAGAATGTCCTGTGGCTCAGCTGGCGTCCACAGAACTGACAAGCCACACCAGCAGGAAAAATCCAGCATTGGGAAATTCTCCTCCACAGATCTGACAGTACAGAGGAAAGCTGAGACTATTACCAAGTGGCACTGGCAGGTCTCTGAGCCTCAAATGAGACGAAGTATTTAAGAGGACTGTCTCAAGTATCATTTTAATTACTATGAACAAAGTGGGTGCTGAGGTTCCTAGCAAACCAGTTAGTATTATCATCAAGTAACTGTGACATCTATCAAATATTTTGTCTTGATTTTAGATATTCTGACTCACTAACAAGGACTTATTTAAACCAGATTTTCATTTGACAGGAGCTGGAGGCAGATAGGGAAAAGATGATCGATTCCCATGCCTATTTGATATAATATACTATCATTTGGTCTTGTGAGTGAAAAGAAGTTATATACTGATCCTTTACTTGTTCTAATTGCATTACATCAAGTTGTTGGACTAAACACTTGGATATGTCCTTGTAGTCATTTCTCTTTAACTAGCAAGACAATGTAGCAAGACACATAATCATTTCAAAGTGGTATTGACTCTGTCAGTGTTTTGCCAAACACCTCTTTTTTCTGCAGGTACTCCCATTAATCAAGATTACAAGATTGTCTGCAATGTCACATCACGTACATCTAGTTCCTTCCACTCGTCATAGCACAAAGACTACTTCTCTTACTAATTTTAATTTAGGACTTTCTCCCTCCGACCATACAACACATGAATATCCAAAATGCTGTTTTAACTTATAAGTCTGTATGAGTGAACAGTCATTAACTGGATTTCTCTTAATTCTTAGAGTGCATTTCCATGGTGCTTAGTATTTATACAGTTCCATGTACAGAAATTATTCAACACTAATCATTTTTTAACAGGCCTTGCAGTCTATTTCATTTGCATCAGGGGTTAGCCTTTTACTGTGTTTTAGGAATTAATTGCTGGGTAAATGCAAAGAGAAGTTTACTCCTAATTTGTTATTATTTCAAAGACTGTTTCTGCCATTGGAATTTCTATATACTGGTTTCTGACAGCAAAGTACTTTCACAGAGCTGGTATTTGGAGAAGAATGTCCTTGGATGGTTGTTAAGGGGTTTTTCAGAGCATTACAGATTTTTACTGAGCAACTCCAAAGGAATACTTGTCCAAGCTACTGAAAGGCCAGTGGAGAGAATCAAATCTGTAAATAGGGTGTACTGGTCCTCTGGAAGCACTATGCCAAACTGACAGCATTGTTAACTGAGCAAATGTACTTACCTAGGACATTTATACTGACCAAATCAATAAATACCCTGTAGACTGCAATATTTCAAGTACGTTGGGGGAAAAAAAATTTCTATTAATTTAATTCTGTCTTCTTATGTCCTTCCATTTTTTGCAGACTAGCCCAATTATTTATAAGGATTGCATGTAATCCACTGCAGAAAGGACAGCATGTATGCCTACACATTGCTGCTTATTTCAATTTGCTCCACTGTGTTTCCATGCTCAAGGACCAACAAACTTACATGACACACAGGGGTATTCAGGAAAACACAAAGTAACACTCCCAAAAGTAAGAGAAACTCTGGGTGGATGGCACTTCCAAACTTCAAGAGATCTTGGTGGTGTTTTTTAAGCTACTGCTTAAAGGACACAAAAGAACTGTGCTCTGACATTTTCCCCAGACCAATGACTGTAACTTGCTGCCACACTGTGCTCCAAGTTGCTTCAAGGGATGTGCTGGGCATTTAAGTTTCATCGGAAGAAGCGCTAACTTTTCCTGTAATGGCTCCCCATTTCTCTCCGTGACATTTATAACAGCCTCTTTCTATTTAGCTTCTCCAAAATCTCAGGCTGTGTTCATCCTTCAGACCATAGTGTCGATGGTGCAGGGTACACAGGGAACGTACTCCAGGAGCAGTGGAGAATCGATCACTGCTTCATTTCCTGTTACGGTCTCCTGAGATTAGGATAAAAAAATATATACATAAACTGTGACTATAGCATATGTTTAGTGTCAAGAGCAACTTGGTACCTAGGCTTTTTTAAAGAAAGAGGAGCTGGAGGGGGTATCTGCGTTTGCCTGGGCAACTCAGCGCCTCCTGAACCTGCTCACAGCCTCAGTGCCCGAAAGCCTGTCCCTCCAATCTCTCGATTCAAATGGCAAACGGCAACTTCATCAAAACGCAAAGAAATGCTCAGTGACCAAATGTGAAAATACCCCAGTGCGCACCTATGGCTACCAGCATGGTCTAACCCTAAGGGATGAATACTGAACAGCATCAACAGCATCAGGCAAGGATGTCTGCAAAGACGCACAGTGCGTTAGAAACAATGCTAGTTCTGTATTCACTGCTTTCTCCCCCCTCCCAATGATTAGTTAAATGCTCAGTAATGCATAAGAGGTTCCGGATTTTAAGTAATTGTTCACAAATGTCTGAATAATTCATGTCATGCTAACACAGTCTGTAGGTAGTTCCCACTTCAGCATGCACACAGCCTTTCCCATGGTGGCTTCACAACGGAAGACTTGAATATTTCCTAAAATATCTGGAACAGAAATAGTTGGAATATGGCAATTCTAACATGATCATCAGATCAGATATTGCGATTGCAGGTGACATTAATAAAACCTGAGTTTAATCACTGGTATACATTGCTAGCTGGATGACGATTCAACACAAGCTACCAGACAGCTACAGAAATAGAGCAGCTCCAATCTTACTCTGCTGGACAGCTGGGCGGTTTGTGCAGACTGCAAAGCCTCCAGGCAGCATGGCCCAGGAGAGGGTCCGTGTCCTGGGAGCACTCCCACACCTCCGGCTGAATTCGGCTGGGTGCCTGGTGTCCACTACTGACCAGGTTTAGAGGCTGGAAATTCAGGCCTAACAAAATACCCTTCTGCATCTTGAGGATGGAAAAATCAAATCATCAGCTTTAGGTGAGCAAATGTTTTTTTCCAAAACTACAAGTTCTCCTTCATTACTGTTACTGTACATCATTAGGGGAAGGGAAAAAAGTATGATCACTGGTAAAGGGTTGAAGTAGTAGCAGTAAAGATGCCTGAAACAAGACTGTCTGATGACAAGCTGAAAAACACCTTCCATTAAGGCTCTTGCTGTGAACATTGCTTACGCTATGTTTTGAAAAGGACAACCTGAACTGCTTAGAGCATGGCTCAACCCTGAAAAGGGAGCAGGACCATCACAACACATCTTGCATCACCTACTTTTAAATGATTTCCCCTCCATACCAGTTAGGCCTTGGCAATGGCAAACTGGGCTTGGGACTGGAAACCCAGAGTGGGCTCCCACAGGCTTCTGGCTTTCTGCACCCAGTCAGCAGGACCCCAACAGCTTTTGCTTACACCCCAGCCGCAAAACTCCGCATCTCCGGCCAGACAGAGAAGACAACAGATCTGGTTCTATAATTAAATGTAATCATAGTTAATCATTTAGTCAGTGATCTGCAAACCAGAATATACTTCAGTTCACTTTCCCATAGGCATGCTGCTTGTGAAGTAACGAGAATAAACCTGCTTCACACTCCTGCCTCCCCACCACTCCCTGCACCCTCCTGTTCTGGTCCTCCCCGTGCCCAGCCCTTTCCCCTCCTCCAGGAGATATAAACCTTTGCCTCTCTCTCTGCTGCCCCGTTTCCATGCTTGAGCAGGGGAGCTGGAGTTCTTATGTGATGCACACTTGAACACCTTTAACTGCAAATACACAGTATCAAATACACACTTGCCTTTCAAGCAAGTGAGAAAGAAAGAAAACCATAAGCAAAATGGAAACTGTCTGGGGAAGAAGTATTACAACATATTGAGACAGCTGAAACTTTAACACAACATTTATTTAGCCAAGCTTTCATGATACTTAAAAAGGAAAATAGTCAGGATTGACTCTGCTTGTGCAATGCCAGATCAAGCCCAGTATTTCTGTTCGCACAATTTCTGATCCACCGTTCTGGACAGTGCAAAACAAGCCTCTCAGATCTATTTCTGGCTGTTAGCTTGGCTCCAGACTTTGGCTGCCTCCCGTTTTTCATTATGAAGCCTATCAACTGCCCCAAGAATTGCTTATGTTTCCAGGTGAAGCAAAGGTTACATCCTGCCGTTCCTGGAATCCTGAAATTCCTCTACACGCCAAACGCGCTGCGAGTGGCCTATGTTTTATTAAACTTATCAGTTAAAGTCACCGCAATAACTCATGGCATGTTAAATTTAGATCACTTCTAAAAAGGAAAAGAGCTGAGAATGTTTAATTCAGCTTGCCCAGTGTCCTTTCCTTCATTCTCATTACTGGAGGCTGTCCACCCATCTCAGTTTAAGTGGTGGGGTTTTGTTTTGGTTTTGGTGGTGGGGGTGGGGTTTAAGTGCCTGCAGATCATATCAGAAAATTAGTTAATAAATACTGTCTTGAAGTTACATTAATCAAGTGGAGACAAAGACTCAGCATGCTGCAGACTAGTTAAAATAAGAAAGCATTTTTTTAAAGGAGACAAAAATAAACATAGTAGCATAACATTTGTTATTTCACCAGCATTTTAGTGGAGCAAAGGCTGTCAGACAGCATAGTAAGATTTGTTGGAATATCTACAAAGATTGAGGATAATTGATCTAATGGTATCCTCAATTTTTCTTGTCCTCTCGAATTTGTTTGTTCAAAGTTTCTTGGGGTTTTGCCTTAATACAAAGTGTGTGTTGTGTAATATCTCACAACAGACATAGCAATGACACCATTAAATAACAGTCATGGGATTGTAGCGGCACTACCAAAAAAAGGCTCCAGTTCTTTTTACACATTCCCAGCAGCCAGTGCTGTACTACTAATCCATTTGAGTACGTCTTGACACATCGGTATTTTGACTCCCAGAGTTTTTGCCTTCCCCTCCCCCGCCTTTTTTTTCCCCTCACTCATAATCCATCTATCATCTAGGCAGGAGCAGGGAAGAAGGCCTGGCACCAAGGCAGTGTTTCTGAACAAGAGCATAGCAGAGAGTAAAATCTCTGGGGGCATAAATTCCAGCTGGTATAAATCAGTTTAAGGGAACTCCCAAGTGAGAGGTGCTGTGCCACACTATACCATCTGCTTTCAGAAGAGCCCTGCATGTTCTCCCCACCAGAAGCACAGCTGAGAGGTGGCCAGGCAGCACGAAGTTACAAACCTCAAGAGAAATAAAATGGCCAGCAGCAGGGCAGAGCAACAGCAACCCCAGTGACAGGTCTGCTCCTCGCTAGAGATTTAAGAATAAAGCACTTAGGGGAGAAGCTCACTTGAAAAACATCAACCCTACCGGAAGCTTCATTTCCTGCTCGCTTGTCTTCAAACACATTTCAAGCACACCAGCAATTTTTTTTTTTTTTTTTGACCAATTGCATAGGTGTTGAATTCCGCAAGTAAAAAAACAAAAGACGATTAAAACCAATTCTGGGCACAGGAGGGAATGCTCTGGGGAACAAACATGTTCATGCTGGCTGCAGGTGTCCAGCTAAACTGACACATCTCCTCCGTTCAGTGGCCCCACATCCTCTGGAGACCACTGACATCCTGCCTTCACCCAACTCTACCAGCAGCAATGGCAACCAAGTAGAAAAAAAAAAGGGGGGGGGGGGGAGAAACGGAAATGTTGCAAGTTTATCTTCCTTCAGTTTATCACTTATGAAACCATGACTTACCCCTCTCTTCCTTGCCAAGGTAAGCATGAGCAAGGGCCTACACACACACTGCTGCTGGCTTAAGCAACCTTTTCATATTCCTCCTTTAGCGCAGCAGCGCAGCAAGACCTGCCTTTCATCTGGCGTCCTGGACACTCAGCGGTACAGAGTAATAGTCCAGTGACTCTCTATCTGTACCGTAATTAAGTGCTATATCTGATATATGCAGCATGCATTAATACTCCTCATACGTTCTAATAAAAATCCTTTCATTTTTGAAAAATTAATCCTGATTTAGAGAACTATAAAGTGGCATCTGTTCCTGTAAGATCTTACTCGGTAAGATTAGGACTTCGCCAGTTAACAGGGTCTGTTTTATATTAATGTACACACAAAGAAGGCAGCTATGAAGCAGAGAGTGCCCTAATAAATTTGCAGATACTTCTGAACTACAAGCAACTACAAGGACGTTGGAGGGCAGGATCAAAATTCACAACCACCTCGACAAATTATACAAACAACTGGGCTGGAGGAAGACGAGGACACTGTTCAGTATGGAGGACAACACAGCATGCCTATTAGCAAGAAATCCAGAGCTGTTACATGGCAGTTCTGTGTAAGAAAGAATTTGGGACTGCAGTTTACTAACTGAATGTAACCGAACAACGTTATGAAAGAGGAAGAGACCCTAAAATAGGAATACGGCTTGCAAAACACACAGTAGTCCTTCCACACTGCTCAGTACTGCTTAGGCTGCAACTGGAGCAAGACATTTAGTCTGGGGCACCACTTCACTTGAAGACCAAAACAGAGATCTAAAACATGATTTACAGGGAATATCTAAACAGATCGGAGCTATTCAGCCTACACAGAGGAAAATTTAAAGGGAACATGAGAGCACTTTGCAATACGTAAAAGATTGTTACTAAAAGAAATCACCTGTTTTCCACATCCAAGACATACAGAGCTTGAATGGCTGCACACAAGAAGGATGCATTTCTGCTCCATTAAAGGCAATGCAAACCAGGATATTGGTTACCAATTCACCTGAGTTACAAACAGTGAACTGCAGAAGACCATAATTTCAAAAACAGATGTAGTCCAATGATCACTGAAAGTCAAAGGAATTCTTTTCTGCAGGCTTCAGTAGGCAAGGGATTGAACATACAAAAGCAAAAAAGCCCAAACAAAATTCACACCACGCTTACATAAATACAAAGTTTAATGCAAAAAGGATCAGCTACAGCAGACTGCACTTCCAATAAAAAGCAGAGAACATGCATTTTCTAGCATTTCAGCTGGGTATTACACCGTAAAAGGGGTGATTACCTAAATAGTGTGGCACATGGTGCTAGAGAAATTTCCACAGAAATCAATAAAAATATATATACTTCCAAAAGTTCAAGGGCAGTCTAGTGCCTTTGGGTAGAAACACTCTAACGTGTGGCATGACCGCAGCGGAACTTTCAGACCCCGTTTCGTTCACTCATGAGAAGGTAATTACAGCTACAGTTTTCTTCACATAAGTTCACACAGAGTTTCTGTTAAGGACAGATATGTTTTGCAGTCACAATCTCGCATGCTCCTGCATCTCATCTTCCTCTTAGCAGTGACGTGCAACACTTCCGAGGTCCTGCTGTCACGGGTGTCTAAGCCAAGCCCCAGACAATAGCAAACCTCTGGGGTCATGAAAGTGGCATAAGGGAGGGACAAGACATTTTAGGAACTTGAGCAAAATCTGAAACATCTGACTTGCTCGGCCTTACCATTATATTACAGGTGAATCTTGCTCAGGTTCAAGTAACTTCCCCTTGTGCTGCTCATTACACACAAAGCCTCACCACCGCCTGTCTCCTAAGCGCTGCAGCGCAGCTCATTCCTCTGGTGAATGAGTGCCATCCCAACAGCCACCCTCCTGCCAGCTCCAGAAAAACTCAGAAAATCTCCCAACTTACTTTCTCATACATAGCCAGTGTCAAATATACTTTAAAAGACATTAAACACTAATGTTTATGTTTCCTGATTTCTCTTAGAGGGTCATGGAGCTCCCAGTGCTCTTGAAGAGCACCATGGTCAGTTATTACCTTTTTCATAAAACAGTAAAATCCTTTGCAGATTTTAGTCACTAGCAGTTGCCTTCTGCATAGCTAGTATAAAATTCAGATTAAAAATGTCCAACTACTGAGGCTGATGACAGTGTTATTTCCATTAATAGCAGAGTAACTATGTGTGAACATGCAGATCAGTCCATAACAGCATTTCATCTCTTTCTTTGCATTAGGCTTGCTACAGTTGGCATGAAGCTCTGCTGAACAACTGAAGCAGATGTTTTACCTCTATTTTGAATCTGGAACAGATTAGCGAAGTTAGCTTGATTCAACATATCCTGATAATATCCTCATACTCATCATCAACCAAACTACTGAAGCTGACAGGAAATAAAAATAAAAATCAAGCTTTGCTGATTAATACAATGTCAGGTAGCCAGGCCAAAGAAATTAGATGGAAACTTAAAAAGGTTTTAAAACTGGCTTCACTTCAGAAACCAGTTCAAGATCTTCCAAGCATGATGCATCTGACTGTGACAAATCCAACAGCTTCAAAGTGACTTTGTACAGACCCAAATTAAACCAAAAGATGAGCCTGAGAGCTGTAATGAGCTATTACACTCTTTCTTCCAACAAGTTACCATCACAAGTCATGAACACCTTTGTCTGGATACCCTCTGGAAAGGCTGCAAGATGTCTCTGAGACTACTGTCACCATTTAGAGAGTCAGTGTGAACCTTCCCTTCATCACACACAATCCCATGCATTAAATACATCTCCATATCTGAGAAAAGTTAATCTTGAATGAGAGGCATCAGCCAGAAGTGTAAGCATATGCATTTCTCATCAGCTGAGGAAGCAGCATACAAATCTTCCTCCTCCTACTTCTTCTCAAGGAGCTTCCAGCCATGGTCATAATCTTTTGCTGAAACCCTTCAGCACTGAGAATGGAGGCAAGAAAAGGGCTCAGAGCCCCAGCTCCCAACACAGCTAACTCATTCTGTACACGCAGCTCTCTTTTTACTATCACTTCCAGTCCCTAACATACAAGTCAAGTGGTAAGGTTTGCAGCCAGACACAGCCCAGCTATGTTAGAGACTCTCTCTCTGTCCATATCACATCTAGACTCTTTGATCCCCTCTGGCCTTGGATAATCATTGCCCAAACAGACCTTTCTTTTCTGGAGACAAAGGCTCTGTGTGGGGTTGCTCAGCCACAGAGTGACCATCCCAGCAAGGTCAAGACAAGCCCCACCTGTTTCCAGTCTCATAAAAGCCTCCTTGCAACAGAGAAGGGCAAAGAATCATCAAGCGAACAAAAGAGAACACAAGAAAGGGTAAGAGTGCAATCCACATCAGATGCCCTTGTGAAACCGAAGTGCTCAGGCAAGCCAGAAAGGGGGGGGGGGGGGGGGGGAGAAGTTTTTACAAAACCCTTTTTAAACTCAAACTGCAGGTGCCATTTGTAATCCAAACCCCACTTTTTTTGTTTTGCTAGAGAAGCCATAGCTTATTAAAGCTGAAAGTTAATTAGACTTGCATAGCTTAACACTTCAGCCTCTCATTTATTTTTTGTTAACTATTCCACTTCAAAAGTGAAAAACTTACTATTCTGTGTTGTTCTGTCATGCATCATGAGTCAGATGCCAAGAGGAATGTTGCAGAAAGGAATACTTTAAAGCTTGAAAAAAATAATTAGTTGGTGGAGGTTTTTAAACAGAGATTTTATATGAAAAAAACCAACAAATCTGTATCTTGAGTCTCTAAAGACTACAGATCATGATCTCCACTCTAGTTCTTCTGTAAATATTCCTGTATAAGTCTTGTCAAATTTAGCCCAGTAAATATGCGACCTTACTACAAAACAAAAAGCAACCCCCCACTACTTAACCAGCTAACGCATGTAACTGCTTGTTGTCAAGGCAGTAGCAATGTGCTTTACATTCATTTTTGTCTGTGTTGTTAAGCAGGGCATTATTCTCAACCGCTCTCTAATGACAACAGCAGAAAGAGCTGGTGACAGCTTGATAACTGCCTAATGAGATCAGGAAAGCTGAATTACAGTAACCTAGCTAAATGATAAAACCAAAACAAACCAAAAGATTTCCCAATCCAGTCTGACTTTACTGTTCTTTTACAATTCCTTGGCCACCCACTCTGGCCACACCACTGCGGATGCCTGTGGTATTTGAACATTTCCTTTTAACAGGGAGCTCTTCAAGTCATTCTGCCCATCAGAGAAGCGGATGTTTGAGGAAGAGCACGGGCAATGTGTCCGCACTGCCACTAGTTACCCCAGATGCCTTCTTTGAAAAAGAGATGTCTTTCTGGGATCATGCTATGGGAGATGAACCCCCTACACAAACTCAAGAAGAAGCAGGCGTTGACCTTACAGTCTTCCTTCTAAATCCCATGTAAATCCAAAATTAGTCAGTGGAACTAACTTAGCAATCATCTCCATTCATTTTCACAGTTCTTTACAAGTGACTCAAGTGAAGCATCAGAAGCTAGTGAGATCTGAGAGCATCTAAGCTAGGCCCAAGCTTAGCTCTTCACTTGCTCAACTCTTTTTCAAGGAACTGGTTTGGTAAACCACTGTCTTATTTTGTTGTCTGGTTTGTCCATTCTCAGTCCACGCTGCTGCTCTGATCTGCTAAACAAAGCAAATCTCTCTGCATCTCACAGCCTCCTCCTCTTAGTTCTTGTGAAGCTCTCATCTGCTTTTTATGGTGATGATCGTAATTCAAGAACTGTATTTCTCCTTCTCTGATGTCTTGTTTACACTGGTGTATGTAGCTCACCACTCAACTGGCTGCCCAACACTTTAGAAGAGTATGTAGGAAAGCACAGTCTTGCTGTGTCACAGACCTTGGCTTTTCAGGATAGGACAAACAAAATGCATTAAAGGGCCACCTAACACTTTTTGCATTTAAGTTGATGGCAAAAACTTTCAAACTACACCAAGAGACTGAGAACAATGCTTGGTGCTTTTAAAAACCCCACCCTCAACATACAAAGCTGCAGGACCTTTAGGAGGATTGGGAAAGGTTTCAGAGGGGTTGGAAAGGTTGTGCCACCTCAGCATCTTAATTCACCATGATTGCAAGGAGTTAATTTAAAAAAGGAAAGAAAAAAAAGGAAGCAGCCCGTTCCCAAAAGTCTGCCAAACTGCTTTCACTGAGAGTTTTGCACAGGCAAGTGCAGGACTCTTCTGCTTGCAGTCACTTCACATAGGCTCCAGATTCTCTTCTCCTCCAGGGTAAGATGAGTAGGATGACAGTTTCTCTACGCTATCTGCAAAGTCTCACCATCTAACAGAAACTACACTGTAAATGGGACTTGCCCAAGGGGAATTCAGTCCCAGTGCACTGAGCTAAAACAATGGTTGGCAGAGAGCTTTAAGCCATGGGAATATGGTGATGTTACCAAAATAGGTGGATGTAGCCTTCTCCATCCCAGTGAGGTGCCCAGTGAGATGATTTCAGGCTGTTTAAACACAGGCAGAATCTTGAGGCAGTAACTAGAGAGAGGGGAGGGAAAAGCAGCAAAGTCTCCCTGGTGAGGACAAGCCACCCACAGCACCCTGCCCTCCTGCTTTCGACTAGTCAGCTCTGTGGTCTAGACGTCAGATCTGACTGGACCAAAACTGGGACTGCACTGGTCCTGCTCCTCCAGGCCTCAACAGGAAGAAGCTATCCTGCTACGTACTTTGAGTAAGGCAATTTGGATTTTCAGTGGTCTCATTTATAACCTCATTCACACTTCTAACTTGTAAGCTGGACATCTTGTAAAATTTAGAAGGTGAAATCCATACAGCCATAAGCAGCAGAGTGAAACATAGGAAATCTCTCATCCCTTTCCATGTCATAGCAGTATGTAGACCACAGGGGCAGACTGCATGTTTCTGATGTATTCTAACTCCAGTTCCCCTGTTCCCCAAAACCATTTGGGTCCTAGAGGCATTTTAAGTATTTCTCACTTAAGTTTTATTTCTGTCTCTAAAGGAGGGGGAAAAAAAAAAAAAAAAAAGAAAAAACCCAGCTCCGAGTTATATTAAATATTTGAACAGACTTCTGCAAACCAAGAACAAGACATTTCCAATCTAGGTCATCTTATAAAGATACTACAGTGTCACTATCCTAAATTTCTACTCTCTGAGACAGACCTGCCGCTAGCTAACTTGCTGCGCTGACAGAGGTTCTGAGAAAAGCCTCAGGAAATACTTCAGGCAGGTTTCTGTGAAGAAAGAAAAACACAAATCACGTTTCTAAATGACTGCACCCAACCCCGCCAGCCCGCTCTGTTTCGGATAATGGAAGTACCACACAACACAGCTTGCTCTTGTAGGACGTAACAACTGATAACATGCCAGTCTTTTCGCAATTTTTCACTGGAGGGCTATCTGACTCCAGCTTTCATTCAGCTTGCTGTATTAAGAGAGCAGAAGTAGGCTGCAATGCACTCCAAGTTTGCTAAGCAGTGTTTAACAGAGATAAGGGGGGAAGTAAATCACAGTTGGACGTCACTAGTCAGCCTCCAGCCCCACTTGACTCAGGCTGGATATGTGCAGTTACGTTCAATCCCAAGCTAACATATACTTTGCTGTGCAAATCCTACACCTTACCATCTTTGCAACCTGCTACATCTTTCTTATTGACCAAGTTCAGCTCCTTTCTCTTTCTCTCCTGACAATTAATGTCAAATTGATCCTTACTACTAAGCTTCCTGAAGGCTAGGATAGCACAGGAGAGGAAGAGACCCAGGGAGCTACAATTTTGCAGGGAAGAATCATGATTGCTAAAAATCAGTGACACATATTGGAAAGCAAAGAGGATAAATACTGTGTTCTGCCTCATTTGCTACAAGCATGAGAGCTTGTAGATATTCAAATATACAAGCTCTCTGATGACCACCACCCGTGTCCTCTGCAGGTTCCCTCCTGGCTACAATCTCAGAGATACGGACTCCACATAGCAGAAGTAACCGGAGAAATAAAAGGCAGACTACCTGCAACAAGTTAGGTTTTTTTAATTACATATGAAGAATTACATTTGTTTTTAAAAAGGGACAAAAGTAGAATAGCCAGATTTAGGGCTACCACTGAAAACCAAGTCCTGAAATGCAGAGTGTAAGGAAAGTTCACCATGTGTGCAGACTGAACTTAGACATGCCTTGCTTACTGAATGTGTTCCTGTTAATTATCAGTGTTACATATGCCAGGAGCACCAGTGTGTTGTGACTCAGGGCAGACAGTGGGATGCTCTCTTGCTGTTATCTTGAAACATGACTCAGTTTTCATGCCTTCATGAAGAACTGCCACATAGCTCAGCTTAAAAAATTATATGACCTGTCATGAAGGTGAAGCAGTTTTCCTAGCATGAGTACAATTCACAGTGCTGTCCCCACAAGCCTTGACTGGAGATTTAGAAACGATATAATGAAAAGGAGATTAAGAAATATATATATTAAAGATCACATAGCTTTAAAACAAGAGCAAAACTTTAGAGCTATCCAGGATGGGTTTATGAAAACTACAATGTTATCCAGCACCCAGAATGATCACTTTAGTTCAAACCACTACATACTGCACTATTTTAAAAGTCTGTGCTTCTAAAAAGTCAAGAATTATACCCTGAATTAAAGTCTTCACGTAATGCCTGAAGCTTGCCCTATGACAGTGATGTCTTTGCACACCTCTGCCTGGAGTTTATTTTAAAGTCTCTAATTTGTGCTATTTTGAAAAGAAGGTGGTAAGAAATGTTATTCTCACGGTCAGAAAACCACTTCTCACATTCATTTCTCCTAATCATTTCTCACAAATATTGCTGCTCAAACACCATCATATATGCAAGTATGCATATGAGCATAAGATGTTAGAGATAAATGAACAAATGACAAGTCTGTTTGCATGATGGGAGGGGGAAAAAAACCCACACTGAAGAAGTTGGAGGTTCCTGAAGCCTATAAAGGGATAACTTTCCAGGTTTATAGCAAATCAGAATTGTGTTACCTAAAATGGATTAAAATTGACGAGTAAATGAAATGCTGCATTTACAAACCTCCACTAAGGTGGCACTGACAACTACAATGAAATCCATAAATCAGAAGAAATGGACAGATTAATGCTTCTGCCATTTTGCTCTGCCAAAGCCATTGCAGGTGTCTCAGCCCATGTTTTATACACAGTGCATGCTACAGCAGTTGAGCAGAGGAGTTGAGAAGTACTTCCCCCTGAGCTGTCCACCCTTGGGCTTGGCTCACTGAGGCACAGATACATACTGCTCTTATTTATTTCCACTGTTCATCTTGAAAAGTGCTGAAGGTCATGATGCCGGTAAACGTATGCACCATTGCCTCCAAACTAAACAAAGCACTCATTGCACTTTGTGAGCAAGCTAGACAGGTAGCAGAGACTCTCAGAACTGCACATGGCAAAAAAATATATCCCCTGAGTATGTCAAATTTGCAGGTGCTCTGAACACATCTCCTACCATCAAAAATGACCCACGACTGGTTTGTCCCTGGGCCTTCCAGTCACAGACCTAGTGGCCAGCACTAGTGAGTAGGTTTGAATACCTGCTGCATACTGAAGATCTCCCTTTTACTAATTCAACATCTCAGCAGAAGCCACCTGAACTGCCACATATCCCTTTCCCAAACTGGGGCTCAGAGCCACCATGCTTTGCAGTTGGAGACAGCAACATTTTTTCATCCCACTATCTCAAAGCACTTCGTAAGGGTGGAGCCCAACTTCACAGACTAAGAAACAAGCACAGAGAAGCACATGTAAAATTGTTATAAGACTGATTCTCCTTTCAAGTATTTTCAGGTTTTATGCTTTCAACATTTGCAAAGCGCTGAAAATATTTCTCCAGTACTTTTTGTTGAGTGACAGCATTATTAAATTTCATAAGTAAATTGGCATTTATAGAAGTATTGGTGGCAAGATCTGTAAATGAACTTCCAGGCACCAGAACAAATGGAATTACAAGAAGCTAGGAAAAAAGGTTTGTGCTCTCCTCTTCATCCTGTTCCCCCCAAAAAAGGCGTTTACGTGAACAGAGAACCAGGCATTCCTAAGTCTCTATGGCATCACAGTGCTGGGGTCACATCTGCATACCCACCATTCATTCAAAAAGCCAAATTTCAAAATCCTTGCATGTGCTTAGTCTGTCATGACTGTTCATTCTCACTCCCAGCTGTCTGCTTTCTCCTACAGAAGCAAGGGGTCAGGCTGTGAATGTCAGTCCCAGCCCCCTTCCAAGGTAGGTGCCACAGAATCAAGTCATTTCTGTAAGAAAAATGCCACCTAGCTCTGAATCTGGTTGCAAAAACAGAGATGTACGTGTACATACTTAAAACACTTCTCTTTAAAGGCCATCCATCAGAACATCAACTGGGCACAAAGGTTTCCGGAGGGAAACTGCACCAAGTGACTGACAACCACATTCATATCAATGAGGCAGAACCCAACACAGGGGAGTTTCACAGCTTGGGCTCTGCAGACATGGTGGAGCAGGCAGACGAGGGACACAGAGAGCACCAAGCTGCTCGGGCCTCTCATCCCCCACAGACACAGAGCACCCCGGTTACGTCAGAGGAACTTGTGGGAGTTGAGTGCCCAGCTGTGTTAATCGCAGCTAGTCAAAAGCCAGGAGAGAAGACCCAGGCACTGAGGAAATGTAAAGATGAATCACTTTAGGGAATCTTTTTGCACACTTGGTTCCCACTTCCAAGGCAACATTTTACTTCTATTACCCTCAGCCGGACTCTTTAGACACCACTGCTCGTTCCCATACTGGTCTACGCTTTGAAAACCCAGCCAGAGGGAGAGCTGAGCGGCCCAGGGACTCATCTTCCCTTCCTTCCCAAGTGGCCAGCTGTTAGTCGTGAATTAGTCCCAAGGAAAGGAACTGGATTAGTGATTGTTCACTTTCTAGCACGCTGCTGTCTCACATCACACCAAAAATCCCGCCAACGCCCTCAGTCACACAGATGGCACAATAATTATGTACTGCTAGGGGGAAAATTATCCTCCCCACCCCTTCTCCCCATGGGACTGGTTCAGAAATCAAAGCAAAGCAGCAAGAAGGTCTGCATCCCCAACACCCACAATTCACAGTGTTCACCTATCATTTAGGTACCAATTACCACGCCTGTCAGCTGCCCAATACTCCCAGAGGACAAAACACATCCCATATCTAACCAGACAGCATCACGTCAGAGAAATAACCAACCATTTCTCAGGCCCACAGCACACATAAGGAAGGAGGGGGGGAAAAAGGAGGGGGGGAAAAAGGAGGGGGGAAAAAGGAGGGGGGAAAAAGGAGGGGGGAAAAAGGAGGGGGGAAAAAGGAGGGGGGAAAAAGGAGGGGGGAAAAAGGAGGGGGGAAAAAGGAGGGGGGAAAAAGAGGAGGCAATTTTACTGTGCTATAGATACAGAAGATGAAAAGCACTTTGTGGAAAGTATAAAGCTGAACGCAAGAAATATACCTTGATTTTGATTTCCAAAAATGCTTAACCATAGGTCGTTTTTTGCAACTGTATCTCACAGAGCTGTCTAAATCCACTGACAGCCATGGATTCAGCAGTATTTCCAGGCCCATAGTGTAATTCTGGAAGAACTACATCATACATCTAGTTTGGTCACCAAGACATCTGCCCAACACACGAATCTGGCTGCAAGCATCATTGCACTGCCGCTGCTGATCCCTGAAAGCAATCCCAAGTGGCAGGTAACTGTCTGCAGCTTCCCTCTGACATGGGATTCCACTGATAAAGTCCCTTTCTAGGAAAAGAAGGGTTAATTAATCTCTTTAAAGAACTATAATTAGTCCAACAGGAAAGTCAATTCTGTCTTCCTGATTCAGCAACAGTGAGTGCCAAGAAGCCTGAAGACGCGTGTGGGGAGGTCAGATACAAGCAGCCTTCAAAGGCAAGTCCTGGTCCAGACCTGCTATCTTCAATGTAACCAAGCACCATGTTTGCCTACCTGCTCTGACACCTGAATTTATATGAGGGACACAGGCCAATTTCTTTTTAACAATCTTGTTTTTAAATCTGACTAGGAAACCCAAGCTGTGCCATACCCAACTCTGCTGCACCAGTGCTGCTTGAATTTCAAATGCAAATGATTCTTCTTTTTTTTTTTTTTCTTTTTTCAAAGACCAAGCAACTCCAGTATAACACAATTACAATGAATGGATCCTAAATAAGACTTTCAGAAATTATCAGTTCCTGTAGTTGATATATGCAGCTTTCTTTGTAAATCTAGTTGAATAAAACATTAAAATGCAATACTGGATGAGTTTTACAATAGTTTTTTCCCCCCTGTGTAAATTTAATTTCATTTATCAGTTCAGCCTCAAGTCAGGAGTTCAATATTTAGTTCCTATATTTAATTACATTTTCTTTTCATCATGGCCTTTTCCAGATAAATGTTTAATCAGGGTGTTCACTGTAATATAAAAATTACTAGAGTGAAAAGAATGAAGTAATAATATTCTCATCCTTATATGTTAACATTGTATGTTAAATTCTAGAAGGTTGATTAAAAAAGGGCAATGATGTCACTGAATGAAGAACCCGCTAATAAGCCCTCAAATAGAAAATGAGCTAAGTAGTGGTAAAAATTAACAACCAGAATATGAAACCATCATACCTCTTAGAGAGTATCAGGGACCCATTCACGCTACCATAAGATGCAATAAAAGCAAAATATAAATTTAAGTTCAATGCATCTCAATTTTACCGGTACGATACCAGTGACAACAATTCCATTGCCAAAAATGCAGCACGAATTTATCTATGTAAATAACGTGCCAGGTTTGGAGGGAGAATCAGCAGTCCACATAACAGCATTATCAGAACCATTACCTGGTCTATCACTTGCACACTGGGTCAGAGACTAGAAGTCTAGCCTCTTTTATTCCAATAAAAAACTACCTGTCCTGATACAAATTCCTCATGACCCCAAACCCTCCTATTTCACAAGAGTGTAAGGACGGGCTAATGCTTATTTTTGACAATGTCTATGTGCAACATGAGTGATAAGCGTTGATACTACTGTCATCACTGTTACCCATCTTTCACTTTGTCTTTGCCCACAATGAAACACTTTGTTTTCCATGTTCATTCAAAATAAAACTTGCTATGGACCAAACATTTCAGTTACTAAAAAATAGGCAAGTCTACTGTAAAACCTGGTGCATAAAAAATTATGTATTTCCCACACATTTCCAGGTAGTTCTTCCTGGTAATGACTGCATAATATATATATTCTCTAGTTTTGTCTGGTTTGCAGTCCTGTTTTCTGCACCTCTTTTTCTTTGTTGCAATCACTGATGAGGCCATTTCTTCCTGCAGAAATTACTCATTTTTAATGGGCACCATCAGTCTTCTGTTACAGTCTTTGCTTATTATGAGTAGACCAAACTTCTAACTCTTCTTTTTTCTAAATCGTGTAAAGATATGTTGTTCATCAAACCCTATCTACAGAGGAAGTTTCTTTCTAAACTAGGCAGGAGATAGCTGCTTGACTTCATAAAGCATGAATTATTACTCAGATTTTTCAGCATTTTTTTTTCATTTACTGTCAAATAGTTCTTTGACATTTAAACTTGATGCAGCCACATAAATCTTCTGAAAATATATTACATTAACTGGATTTTTAGACGAGCCTTCTTTAGGAAAGTCTGCAAGGTTTTTCTTATCCATCAACATCCTCCATTTTGTAGCCTGAAGAATGCATGGCTTCAATTCCTTCTGCCTGTCTCCTGTGCCTCCCAGAAGTTAAAGCAGGGAGCCTACCAAACACCACCCTAAGTTGGGAGATGTCGGGTGACAGTCACACACACTACTGAGGCTGTTCTGAAAGTTCGGTCACCTTAACTTTCATGGACTTGAAAAGATCAAGACTGAAACCTCCAATTTAGGCATTGCCTCCGTTCTGGAGATCTGAACTGCCGGAGTGTTCTGGCGTTTTGTTTTCCAGTTCAAAAACTCACTTTGTCTTAGGGCTCTGGCAAGCCAGCGGCAGGGGTGAGCTGTGACAGCCTAAGGTGCTAATGTCCCCAAGCACCTATTCTGCAACCCTCCGGTAGCAGACACACCAGAACAAGGCATGTGCCACATCTGCAGCCTCTCAGCCACTGGCAGCACAGCACAGCTGGCTGTCCGGGGGGCACAGCTGGCTGTCCCAGGAGAAGGGACAGTCCCGCTCCCCCTCAACCCTGCTCTAGCCACCAGCTCCCCTACAGACTTCTCTGGCACTCAGGCAGTCTGCAGCAAACAACTCTGGGGAGCTGAATCCTACTCTCCAAGAGGCGGTGAGTATTTTTCTGCTGGTTTGACAGTCTCAGAAGCTCAGTGAGCAGCCCAGCAAACGCTAGCCCTAGCGTGCAGGATGAGATAGGAGTGCACGGCAAGGAGCAAACAAGGGTCCAGGACCATCCCTTCCAGTCAGACAGTGCATCAGTTCACTGCTAACGTGAAACCTTGCTGGCACTTCAGTCGGGCCGTGCCAGCAGGGACAAGCTTTTGCTAGTGCGACCGCAGCACCACCAAGCCATCCATTCTGTTCTCACTGATCTTGGGGCAAAATCCAACACAAGAATGTTTAAAGGCAAGTCTAACAGCCATGAACCCATAGCAGAGAGGGAGGAATTCTTTATGCTGCAATCAGATCTGCCAGAACCTATCCATAAGAGCACTTATACGCAGCAAAAAATTCATCTCTTGCAACGAAGGGTTCAACCCAGTTAAAATTAGTGTTGAGAAAAACTGAAGAACGTGAAGTGCTTCAAATGCCCCATGTTGGATTGCTGTTAATGCTTTGAAAATCAACACAACGGTGAAGTGATTCAACTTTCCACTCGGAGCTTAGCTTTGCAAAAGGGGCAACACACTTTGGCCAGGAACCTAAAATATTTTCAGGGACTGAGGTCCAAGAGAAAACAGGTTTAACACCTTTACTTTCATAACAAACACATTTTGTTCCTTTGCTAAAAAAAGAAAACAAAACAAAAAACAAAAACCTGCCATATATGGATGCAAATGATATACAGATTTCTTGTAAAGATTTTCTCTAACACCCAGAGGAGTAAAAGCCCTAAGGATGACTGCTAACCTAGCTCAGGGCTATCTGCACTTTGGGACAACATAACTCTTCTTGTGATTATCCTATTTTCTTCAATGTCAGCAGCTCCCTCAACTTCTCTTGACATCTCCGAAAAGGTCCAAGGGAAAGAGGTTGGGGGAGAGGTATGCAAACAAAAGAAAAAGAAAGCACCCTGAAAGACCAAACAGCAGCAGTACCTTCAAATGACACCATACTGTACTTCACCTCATGAAAGTAAAAGCCACTGCCTGCTAAACTTTAGCTTCAACAGGCTTCATAGTTTAACCCCAAAGGGAAAATACCCAGCATACACTGCATGAAAGGCAACAAACAACCCTGAGCGGCAGTTTATCTTCTCTCCTTCATATAAGCATAGAGTTTGGACAAAATAAACCACATAAAATGCATTTTTATAAGTGGTGGAAATACTTTTTCACAAAGTAACTGGGAAGGCACAAGAGAGACGTAACAATACACTGAGCTCTTCCCTTTCAGAACACCAGCTTGCCTCCAGCCCATACCAATGACAGACAAACCTGTCACATGAGGGCTACCCACTGATCTGGATCAGCATCCATATTCCTAAAAAGAATGTCTCTTCAGAGAAAATTCAACCCAAAACACAGCTTAAATCATTAGAAAAGCAAAATGTGGAAAACGCAGAACAACTGTGGTACTGTTTCTGCAGGCCTACAGCCAATGCAAATCATGTCTAGATGCAAGCATCTTATTGCTTAGGTGACTTTATAGCCCAAGACCACATAGCTGGCATTGGTCCCAAGCACCAATCTCATTTTCAAGAAATCACAATTACTGCTACACATTAGTGCAATTCTCTTAGGTGGTAACTGAATTTAACCAGATTTTTCCAATATAAAACAACAAAATAAATAAATCAGAGAAAGAAGCAGTAGAACAAGAAGAAATAAGTTTTTTATCTACAGGAAAGATGGTTCTTACTTACTCATCCCTTACAAACACTCTGAGAATATGCTCTGTTGAGCATTAAAATGCTGTAAGACACTCAAGACAATAATCTCTTATGTATGAACCATCCAGCTGAGGGAGAAGGAAAATTATATTCCACACTTACTTCTGCTGATGTGACTGCATAAAAGCCTCCTAGTGAAGACTAGAAGGATTAGAATAGTTTTAAACATTTTTGTGGGGTTTTACTTTTCATTTTAGTCTATGCAGTTCATTGAGCAAACTAAAATACAGCAGCACTAAAATCTGGTATGATTTGGTATAACTGGTATGACTTTGTCTACACTAGGAGGCCAAAAAAAAATTAAAAATCAGAAAAGCCCCCACATGCCTTGGGTTGGCACAAACATGTTAACAGAAATTTCTAGTGTAAGCAGGATATTATGTAAATATTGTAATTCAGATATGGATATACGCATATGTGGATACGTGCACTGTGTATGTTCACCCCATTCCATAGAAGTAGTCCTGGCCCAGGCAGCCAACCTAACAACACTAACAGAGTAGGATTAACCTACTAGAAAAGCCTTCACTTTTACTTTCCAGAAACATGACATTCCTCCTCAAAAACTTACAGTTTCACAGCCCAGATCCATGATTTACTGTTGGGCCAAGAACAACTCTCATACTCACCAGAACTTCAGGTCTTTAATGTTTTATATGGATGCTTTTCAGAGCTGGAAGAGAACCCTTGGGATAGCTGGCAGAAAAAACAACTGAGACAAAGGGGCTGTGCCCAGCAATGCCAGCAAAATGCAAAGGTACCAGATGATGTGCAACAGAAACAAACAACATCAATAGAGATATGTCTGTGTTGTTCAGACATTTGCACGCGCTTACCGAGCACCTTGCTACTATTTGCATATGCTGGGTATCTCAGGCATCTATCCCCTTGAGTCTCCCTCAAGTAATCCACCTCTGTGGGCAGCTCAGACTACAACAACTTTTTCCAAGCTTGCCAAAGACAAACACGTCAAATACGGAAGTTTCTCTGAAAATTACATTTCCAAATACCCAAGGCAAGCACGATTTCAGACCTGAACCAACAGCAAATTCTGCCTCTGAAAGCATCGTGACAATAAGCCCATCAGCTCCCTGGGCTTCAGGCTGGAAGCGTTTGTTACTGAGGAAGACCAGATGAAAAGCCAGTGCCAACAGAGCTGTGTGACTCATAGCACTTACCTCGGCCAAGATAGTCCTGACAAAAAATATCAGGAGACTAAAAAGAGCAAGTAATCCCTGGTCATCATGCAAAATAAAAGATAACAGACACCGAGATCTTACTTTATTAAAACAGCACAAGACTGCCAGGTGACAGTGTGATGCTAATTACTCTATTTCAAGAACCCTTCAGAGTAATGGACAGGAGGGAGAGGGGAGAGAGACAGAGAGTAATTAAGGCTTTATAATTGGGGGTTTTTTTAAACAAAAGTGCTCAGATGCAAGGCTGAGCCTCTCCGTGGCAGCTCGGGCTGCTGCAGCAAGGATCACCGGAGCCAGGGGTCAGCCAGCCACAGCTCCTGGGCAGCACGGGCAGGAGCAGTGTAGGGAGGAGCAGTGCAGCACTGCCAGGCAGCAAGTCTCCAGTCCAGCCCACGGAGTGGGAAACTGGCACGTGGCCCGTGCCGCCTTAGACTACAAGTTATTATAACGCATTACTGGCAAAGCTCCTGCAGCCATAGAAAGAGAGGAGGAAAATTAACTCAGGTTTAATAAACACTGTAGGGTAAACATGATCTCAGATAGACACCAGATATAAATACTTATTTTTTTCTTAAAGACACAGTCAACTTTCTAGGCAACGGCATCCAGATCTTAAAACAACGTCTCCCACAGCTTTTCCTTCTGTCTATCTAAAAGAAAGGTCCCAAGAGGGGTTTTTTTCCCTCCCCCATTTCAAACACAGGATCGCAGTGTGTCAGATGACATTAGAACAAAATGAGAATAGGGGATGGTGTATTACTGAAAGCAGGTGTCTATTACAGCCTGGCCAGCTAGAGTATCCTTTGCAGCAGATACCCTTTCAGTCAAGACAAACAGCACAACTAGGGCAAGCGTGTTTGTAGGGTCAGTACCCGAACAGAAACCCACACAGAGAGTTTGGAAAACTTCACCCCTGTGTAAGAGTGCTGCCAAGAGCACCCAGCAACACGATGGGCCTCGAGTGTACAGATCAGAAGGATAAACACATCTTCAAGTTGCATGGACAATAAGCACTTCCTACTGTTTTGCACGCTTGGAGCCTTGATAATTTGGCATTGCAAAATACCTGCAAAGACTCTTGGACAGCAAAAAAAATAATAAATGTAACCAGAAGAGAAAAGCATAGGGGCACACAAGACACTTTATTGTCATGTAGTCTTTAGAGACTGACAATCTCTTCCAAATAGATAGCAAGAAATTATTAAAATGCAGCACCTGAAGAACAATGCTGTCAGGATTCTTCCACTCATGCAGGTGCCCTTTTCAGAAGACAGCAACATTAAAGCCTTGATTTTGACACTTCATCGATAGAAAATTCCTACTGTAAATTACACTTGCTGTCACGAACAATTTGTGCTGTGCCACACTGTGCCAGCCCAAAGTTTCTCCCTGGCATATTATTGGCAAGTTAATGAAAATGCATCCACTAGCCCAGATTAGTGCTTCCTCCAGAGCAGCAAGATGAACTGCAAAAGATGACATCTTGGAGGTTTTTGCTAGCAAGAATCATAGAAAACAGACGAAAACACAAGATAAATTAACATAACCATACCAAAAGACAGAAAGTAGTACTGAGTGACAACCCATCCACTTCGCTCCAAAGTCCTATTTTGACGGGTGAGTACAAGATCTAGCAATCTATGTTCTGGAGGGGAATTGCAGTGTGAAAGGCTGCCATCCAAATAAGTCCCATTTAAAGCAAGACTAAACTCTGAAGGCAAGGAGGGAATAAATCATATGAGTAACTGTGGGTTACAGCTAAATGCCACCGTATTTCATGGGATAAGACAGATAAAATATATACAAGTATTTAAAAAAAAGGATTAATTCGCCATGAGACAGAACAACAAGAGATAAAGGAGGCCCCAGGAAATTTCGGTCTTGCTTCCAAACATCATGGACGCAGTTAGGTTGGGGCAGAATGGAACTCATACATCCTCACAGCCTCGGAGGTCTGCATTACAGCAAAGCCATATGATAATGAAGACACTTTGCAGACAGGAATCACGTAAACTGCGGAGAGTCCAATTATATAGTCTCTGCTGACAAAATCAGATCTACAAGACCAATTTACCTAAAGCTAGTGAATGAATTAGTGAGAAGGGAAAAAAAGAACACAGAAAAGAACAAACCGTGCATCCCCCTGCAACAGCAGAATTAACACGGAAAAATGTGAATACCCTCCAGGGAGTTTCCACTCTACACATGATTCCCAATTACTTTACAGCAGCCACGTTTCAGCATAGAGTGGGGAAAAGACAAGAGGGCTCTGTCCCAGCTTACAGTCCAATTAACACATGATGAGTCTAAAGATTTCAAATTCCTTTCAGGTGTTGATCCGTGAATCCACCCACCTGCATTCCTACAAATATTCAAGAATATTCGTAGCGACAGACTGACTTGTGAACACTCCCATAAAGACAGTGTCAAAAAGCAAGTTTTTGCTTTGTTAACTTTGGCCCAACAAGATATCAACAGAGCCTCCCACTTGTAGACCTGAAAGTATACCCAGGCTACTACCATTATCAGAACAAGCAGCTCAGTTTTCTGTATTGACACAGGCACAAAAGTCTGAACAGGCATAAGGAAGGGACGACACTTATTTTGAAAAGAAAGGTGACAGGTGGCCAACGATTGACCAGATCAGTGATGGAAACACACCAACTCAGACAGCAATTCCTATATTTCTGTTATTCACCACAGTTACAAGCAATGTGACAATTGCTTTTTGCCATTGAGCAGCAAGGCAGTATTTTCACAAAGGAAAAATGCTGACATTGAGGAGATCTTGCTGGTTGACCAGCGAGCAAGCCATGGCTGATGCAGCTGAGGCAGAGAGGTTCTCCAAGGGCATCAGTGCTCGGCAGAGCCATTTTGCATTCCCATCCAGAGTGCAGCCTGCTGTTTCCCTGCCCTCAAACCTTTTCTGTCACACATACTTTACAAAGCCCACACTCATTTTTTTCTTCCCACGTCTTCCTGAAAGAAGAGCCTAATCCTGTATTGGCAGAGACAGGCTGTTATTATTATCTACAGGAAAAACAAAAGATACTCATCTTATCTAAGGTTCAGTGTAAACAATAGATGAGGAGAAGGGAAGTGGAGACCACACCGCAGCGCTGCCATTCGGTACAGCCCTTACAAACCAAAGGCCCAAGTGCTTTGCCCCCTTTTTGCAGGCAGGGAAACGGAGAGGCGAGGAGGGGGCACTGTCCCAAGAGGGGCAAAGGCAGAGCCCACCACTAGCAGCAGGACTAGCACTGCCTGTGCAGCCCAGGGTTATTTCAAGCAACACTTCCAAGACATGGAGATCAATCAGCACATGAATGAATCATGGTTTTTTTTCACATAAAAAGGGGAAAAGGAAAAATATTTCCTATTCCACAGGCAAGTGATTTCAGCCACACCACGCTCGTGTGACTGCAGCTACAGGGGACAAAAAGAGGCCCTGTGCAGTCAGATACAGACCAGCCCGGATCCAAGTTAATCGCTTCCTCAGATGGGGCCGTGGAGGAGCGGTGCTATCACAGATATTGACACCATCCTCCCCTGAGGCAACCAAAAGGATCTGCATGAGGACGGAGGCACTTCTAATGGCAGAGAACAGAGCAAGGGCCACCACCACCGCACCTACCCTACCTGCCGTTCACCACAGTGGGCTCCTCTCTGAGGAATGAGGAGTATATCCTGCTTGGAGAAGCTCTTGTGCTGTTTTGTATTCATATGTCAGCTGGCACAATAAGAGTCTAATTCATGATGAGGGCTCCCTGGGTGATATAGCAAACTGTCCATATTTATTTCTCTGTTTTCTTTAAAAAGAAAGAAAATTATTACTTTCTCTACAAAATAACATGAAAAAGTGAGCAACAACTCTACGTTTACACAGAGTTTAGTGCAGGAACAACTAGCTAGGATATTATTCTAAAAGAAAGACAAAATCATTAATATAGACCCTTTTCAGACAGCTGTTTCACTTATTTCCTTCTAAATAAACTGAAAATGCAACAGAAGTTCTTGTTGAAATACAAGATAACCTCTTGCTGATTTTGAGGCGATAAGAGGGAGGACTTAAAGGAAAACAGAAATCTTTCTGAAAGGGCAGAAGAACACAGGGAAGAGCAGTATGTTAGTGTCAGGTAAAAATTCAAACTACAAGCCTCCAAGGGAGTATGGGTCTCTAAAAGTTCAGTTGCTCAGTAAGCTTCAGATGTGTGAAGAAAACATTCAAGATAAACAAAACATGCCAATGTTCAAAGTCAGGTTCATGAGTGGCTCCATCACCTCATTATACTGGAAAACAGCTATAGGAAAGATGCAGACATTTCTAAACGTTTTGCCACCACTTCTTGCTCAACAGCACAGAATCACCCTTCATAGGCAGCCATTTCAGACCTGAAACAAAATTAGATGTGCTACAGCAAGGATTTATAATTTCTTCTGAAGGTCTTAACGTTGCTTCCTGCCAGTGCAGCTTGGCTGGCATAAAAGGAAGGATATGCTGCAATGTAGTGGCATTTACTTGCAATTATCTGTTTGCCTCAAAATATTAGCGTCTTCAAAACATCTTGGGTGGAAGGAAGGGGGTGACAAATCATCTAAGGGTTGGCAAGAGGAGGATGAGAATTTCCATTACAAACTACATGTTAGGTAGTCCCACCCCAAAAAAGTCATGATGCTATACTAAGATGTGAGAAAAGAAAGATCATGGTTTGTGTGTGTCAAATTACAAGAGTGACATTCGCATTACTTTAGGGCAGCTCAAATCCAAAACATGCATGAATGCTATCAACTTTGAAGAAGGTCAGCTCCTAAAATCCTTACAAGTGACCCTTGTATTTCAGCCCAGTTTAAAGAGAAGTTTGGATCAGAGCTCTCTTCAGACATTGGGAGAGTCTTTAGCAAATATTTTCACACATAATAAGCACTTACTTTCAGTCCCAACTACAGAAATGGACCAGGAAAAGGTACAAAGTAGTTTTCCAAATAAATTTTTACACTGGTAGAAGCCCTATTATAAAACCTCACAGCTCTAAAGAGGCCTAGAATAAATAGATGATATGAGTCAAGGCTTAGCTCACTACAAAATACTTAAGGATGAGAGACACTGCCCCATTCATCAAGAGACTAAAACGAGAAAAGAAAGTCAGGCAATTTACAGAGGCCACCATTTGCCGTCAGAGTCTCTAACCCACTTCAAGAGGGTGAAAAAATATCCTTCATTTTGCCAGATGAAGTAGGTTTTTTAAAGAAGTTAGCAATCACTATTTTGGAAGCACTATTTTGAGGATATAGACTATGTTACAGACAAAGTAACCTATTCCTGAAAGCTTGCTAAACCAATTTTTTAATAAATTGAGCCCTACACTACACCACTTTCTCACATATCTTTACTCCGTTTTCCTTCAGAAACTGAAATGATAGGAGAATTTCAATCTCTGTCTCTCTTTCAGTTTATACACATGAAGAAAAAAAAGAGCTGCTGTTAAATTTTAAAATTTTATTGAGTAATGGCAGGGTAGATTCCAGCTCAGTAGATGGTAACCAGGGAATACAAAAGACACGTTCACAAATTCCCTCAGCAGAGCTGGCATACCAAACAAATGTCTACAGGTCTCCAACACCAAAAACAAAACAGAACAAAGCAAAAAAGTAGTAAACTAAGCTATGCTTAACTTGATTATATGCAGCAAAAAACATGGGTATTTCCTCCACCAAAAACATCAGGCATGCTGATAAACAGCAAGCAATGGCAAATAGCCAAAAACCGCTTCGTAAATAGCAAGAGTGTTTTTCACTACCAAAAGACAACAGTGAAATGAGTTGGACTACAGGAACCCAGCTGGGAAGAGATTTTTACAGAAGCACATTCTTGGATTTTTAAGTTTATAATTTCAAACATACATATGAAAAGGTTAATGTTCTTCTGTTTCTTCCCTTTGGAGGTCACGAAGGAGGCAAAAATAAAGCACTCTTTGATACTATCACAGCCTACATGGAGATGCTATTTAACAGTATGAAGCTGTCTGGAGAAAGACTGACTAATTTTCTTTAAAGCAAATCCCAAAGTTTTCTATGAACTCTTCACATAACAAACCTCTGTTTCACGTTTTTCAAGATAAAATCTGGGGAAAAAAAAAATCATTACTCTAAAGTTTGTAAGTCCTTGAATTCATGTGTTAAATAATAAGCATTAATCACTGTTTTAAGTTAAACCTAGAAAAACATACTTTAAGAAAATGCAGCTTTGTAGCCTTTGCAGATTAATGTGCTTGGGTTTACACTTTGGTCTTTCCCCTCTCCCAACACACATATGAGCTTTACATCCTAGCAGCAATTTCAAAATAAACCCTTAAAGCAGCTTTTTGTTGTGTTGCAATGTGTTCTAGCAAAAATGGAGAAGTTTCAATCTAATAACAAATAACATGTCCAGATATAACTATGTTCATTAAAATTCTCCATAAAGTTTAAGCTTTTCCTTAGCAAAACCTCACCCTATGGAAAGTTTCCATCAGTTCCTGTTCCAAACACTGTCCACCGACTGGATGACATCTAACACACACTCACTCCTATCCCTACTGCATAGCAGGGAAAATGAGGACCTGAAGAACAACTGCATGTCACCAAGAGGAGTGTGAAAAGCTGAACTGTGAGATTGTTATCCATTATATGGCAGGGCAAAAAATTATTCTGCGTTTCACCAAGTCGTCACCGCGAGAAGAGACAGCACCCAGTTCCCCTGCAAGTAATGGAGTGTTATCTAACAGGGTAGATATTTCAAGTTGGGGATTGCAAACATACTGCTGGGTTGGTTTTTTTCCCCACTTCCTTCCCCTTTCACTGTGGCTGATGCTGGCTGAGGGAAGTATGTGTGCACATTTATGTTCAGCATTGCCTTCATCCCAGAACAACTCCAGCATGAGAAGCAATGCCAGGACATATGTGGTGACAAGCCGGCAGGTCTGCTGAGGTCCTACCACATCAAGATCGAATGGCCCGGGGAATGTAGTGATCCAAAGGTGGCAGTCGGGATTTCAGCTCTCCCAAATGTCAATAAACACAGGAGAGCAAAACAGAGACCAGAAGACTCCCTTCATGGAGGCAGACAGAAAACAAAAAATGGCACAGGTTTTGGGGGTTTGGGTCTTATCCTTTGCTTATTGAAACAAAAGCCTCCCCATAGCGCTCTTCCTTCACCTCAAGTCCTTAGGCAGCTTCATTTAGTTGATCACTGGCAACTGGGCTTCATTCAGCACCTTAAAATCTGCTCGCTCAGATTGCTCCTTCAGGCATTGGCAAAGTTTTTAACTAATAAGCACTTGCCTGTTAAGCTGAAGATGGAATTACTTATAAAATGAATTATGTATCTAATACCTCGCTGGTTGAACTGGTTTTCATTAACATCTGGAAGAAAGGCTTGATAACGGCTTAGCGTTTTTTCCTATTTCCATGCAGCCTATGGCCAGTGCAGAGGAACACTGACAGCCCTGGGTGCCTGCAGAGGTCAGCTCCAGCCACCAGCGACCGTCACAGCGCAGGAGAGACGAAGCATCAGCACCGCAGCCTGGGGAGAGCCAGTGGCACATTCACCATGACGGCGAGGATGAGGAGGTTCTACCTGAGGAAAGGATAATGCCATTGCAACTGTAATGGCCATTTACTTACCCCTGTGTTTTTACTCACTAGCACTTTAAAAAGAAATAAGAATCAAGCCTGACACGAATGGGAGAAGAGAGAAAAGAAACAGATGGAGAAGTGAGAGCTCAGGTTCTATTTGCCTCAAAAAAAGCTCGGTTCTGGTGAAGGAAAAGATTAGAAGAGTTACTTGAACTTTTGTGTGCATTCATCTCAACACAGCAGACAAGGACTCCCAACCATTCACTAGGCCACACAAGTCTACAAACTGCATGTATGCTTTGAAGAAAGCACTGAGTTTATGACTCGGATGGAAAACATCCGCAAAGTCTCAAATGAAAGGCCTGAGTTTTCCAGAGTTAAAGGAAAGTAAACATGCATAAAGAAGTCATCTTTTATTCTGGAACTCTTGCCTTCTCCCTTTTGTAACTAAAAAAGGATCAATATTTTTTAAAATATGAATAAATGCTCATATAAGCCCTGTAATACTAGGCTCACAACAACAATGACAACATTAATGGATTTGATTGGCATTTAAACAAGAATGGGCAGAACTTGTTTGTCATTTTTTTGTATTAAAGCCAAATAGCTGTAAGGCTGGCGTAGGAGGGCAGCATCTAAGCTTAAGATACATAAGTAAAACAGTATCAAAGTAGTAATTAACAACAAAGTAGCCTCAAGAATGATAATATCTAGTAATCATCACTAAAAAGATTTAACTGCAAAATTGGGAGTTGGTTTGTTTATATTTTTTTTTTATTATTATTCTTTATTTCAGCTTTGGGCAACTATTCTGAAGGCATTTGAAACTAGCCAAGGCCACTGAATGTTTCTTAGGGTTCATTGTAAATTGAATTCATATAGGAAAGAAACAATAAAGTATCTGTGTCTCAGCAAGTATGTTAACCTTTAACATCCATAGTATGACCCTCCTCCTCTTAAGACAATGGGGGTTGGGGGGAGGGGGGAAGAAACCCTTCCCAAACTGGGCAGGGCTTCTGAAGAGCAACAATTAACACAGCAGAGCACGAAGCATCCATACAAATGCCATATCCTACCTAGTCCCACCAACACACTTCCCATGTCTGCTCTGCAGCTCTCGGCTCACCACAGACAGATCCTCTGCCCACACAGAGCCAATTATGAGTTTCTTAGTCACTAAGAAATTATGCCAAGCAGAATTTACCCCGTAACTTTCTGCTGGGATGGACGATTCATCTTCTCTTTCAACGTGGACAGAGGCAGACAGTTTTGAACACTGCCAGTAATTACTGGGATCCTTTCACTGTGCTTCCTTAGATCAAGAAATTTGTTGTATCTAGAAGTCAAAACTTTGTAAGTAACATATGCAATATTTTATATACACACATGTATATTCTGTATACACACACGTATATACACACATATATACTATATATGCTACAACCATATTTTGAAAAAGATCTACAAAGTTGGATTTCAGGCCTTAATCCAACTCAAACAATTAGGGCATATAAGAAAACCGTTGTGGATGGGGAGATCATCCTCCGTCTGTATTCTTTCAGCATACTTGCAACTTCCTCACGGCTTCAGAAGCTGACCACAACTATGAACGGGACAATGGATTAGAAGTGGATCCAACTCCATCAGATGCTCCTTATGCTCTTTCACCCATGAGGGTTTTTGCAGGAAGAGCAGGGGCAGTTTGCTGGGGACAGGCTGTTTGGGATTTCTTCTGCCAAGTCTCTTCTGGGACTTTGTGTCACACAAAAGGGGTAAGGATGGCTGAACGGAGAGTCTGAGGCATAACACAAGGTATAAGCACTGTCATAGCCTAAGTGGTAGATGAAGGCAACTGAACCGGGTAACAAGCAAACTGCTATGCTTACCATACATAGGCCATTGTTAGAGGCTCTATGAAAACAAGAGCTCCCCAGTCAATGTGACTTTGACCAGTCAATAGGTGAGATATATTGCAGCTGAGTATCGTATCCTTCTGATACTTAAACTGCATTAGAAAAGACAGCTGCAGTCAACTATTCCTAATAAATACCTTATTGTAAAATAAAATCATATACACCTTTTTTCTGTGTAAACATAGTACTGTTTTACAACAAGTACCCAAAATAACAGTAAGATTTTGCTCTACCATAACATCTAGTAGTGGATTTAGGGATCCCATCATTCTGCATTGCCATTGTGTCCCAACAGAGCAAGGATAGTATAGTACAGTATATAGTATTCAAAAGGAAATTATATATTAGAGTTTCACTACATCAGTGGTGCAACATACCGTGACCATGCCAGAAAAACTAGCTCGGGCTGCTTCAGAGCGTACTAGTGCTGTTGTTTAACTGGCAAGGAGGACCAAGTCTGCGGGCGCTTCAGGCACTCAGGCTCCCTCCTTGGTCATGAGCAGCCAGTTCTGCACCAGACGCTCCCTGCCCTCGCTGGCTACAGGGCAAGAGGGACAAACCAGGCCTTAGGACTACCCTACCCTAAAAGCAGACTCAGGTTTTATATGTCTTTTTAAAGATGTGAAAGCTCCCTGCCCAGCATTCCTTCTGCAGACACCCAGCGCCAGACTCTCCTGAGGCTGATGTGGGGAAGTCCAAACACTAGCAAAACTCACTGCATTTCCACAAACCTCCCACAAAGGTTTTTATTTCCGAGAACAGCAGCTGAGCCACTGCAAAAGCCAGGCACCATGCAAGGCCACTGAAATGCAACTTCTGCTAGTGTACATCCCCAGAAACCCAGAGGCACTTCTTACAACTATTATTATTAAAACAAGCATAGCAGCATAACTAACCCATTTTATATCCTGCGCCATTTAAGCCTAAGGCTATTGGTAAAGGCCAAATCACTAGATCAGGAAAATTACAGAATACACAGCACTTTTAACATCTATGCACCTGCTGAACTTCAATGACAAGTCAAGTCTTGCTTATGCATGTATAGAGATTTAAGAGGTTGGGATGACTAACATGAATGAATACATTCATTGGGATGAATACAGGAGAGAAAGGGGAACAGTGTTGTTTTGTCTGTGATAACTTTAATAACCATCTCTGCACAGCTCTCTGAAAAGAAGTGACAGAAATGTAAACCACCTGGTTTGGCTGGATGCCTGAGTTGCAGGCAACTTGACCCCAGGACTTCCTGAGCTGCCTGCTGTACTGGATCTCCAGCAACAGCCTGGATGAGTAACAACCAAACAGCACTGACATGCAGCAGCGGGGTTACAAACAACTTCCTCCACCGAGACATCTCCCGCTGTAATTACGACTGAGGCGAGCAGCACAGGCAGGGAGAGCCTGCTTGTGCTGTGGACAGGGCATGCCAGTGCTTCATTCAGCACCAACTACCCTGTGTGCATCTGCTAGCTACACCAGATCAGTCCTGCTCCTCTACCTTTCCCCTCAAGTAACCTGAAAAGTCTCTTTAGCACGAGGACAAGCAAAGGAAAAAAACTATTAGGAAGTGGAGCAAAACAAGATCATCTCTTTGAGGCTTCCGGTTTACCCACAGGCTTCTTGCTCATCCTTCAAAACAGAAACTAGCAGAGCTTCCAGCCACAACAGCCAGGCAGCCTAACAGCAGCAAACACCAAACAAGCAACGTAAAACCAAATAAACATCCTTGATGCCTGCAGCAGACCCTCGCTGTGCTTTTGGTCAGCAGCCTCCACCTTTCCCCATCATGACTCAATATCTCCTTTCTGCGTCATAACATCTAGCTGCTCACGCCGGACTCTGCTCAGGGCAGCACCCAGCTCCCAAACCGAAAACTATCTGCTGCTACTGGTTGTGTTTTTGTTTGACCCAAAAAGGACCAGACAGATAGGTACGTACAGAAGTGCATAGGTGAAGTATTGTATAAAATAGGTGACAGGAACAACAACAGGTTTTCCTCGCAACCTACTGCGTAGGCAGAAAATAAAAAAGGAACAACAGTAAGGTGCAAGGACCACAATCACCAACCCCGAGACCCCCATGAAGCCAGGTGGCCATGCAGGCATGCAGACCACCCAGGTACAGAAGAGCCAGCCTTTGAAGGAGCCAGCCTTTGAAGGAGCCACTGTCCCCAGGTAAGAGCGATCTGTAGACATGCAGAATGCCATAGAAAATTAAAATTAATTTGCAGCTACAACTTAGCCTAAATTTCTCTTTTAAACAGCTACCGGAAGTTGGCTGGGGATTTTTTTGTGTTGTTTTTTTTTACCTCTGTTCCTCTGGGAAACAAACCCACAAGCACACTTCAGTGTAAACAATAATTGGGCAGTATCACTGTTATTTAATGAGTCCTAATAAATCTGGATAAGAGACTTAAAAAGATGGTATCTCCCTTACTTCTGCAGAGTTCACCAGGTAATTCATAGTCACAGTCAATAATTTTCATTATTCCCCATGCTAAAGAGAGAACAGCATTTTGCCAAATTTATTTGGGGGAAAGGAGGCAGAAGCAGCTTTAATTACATAAATTAAGTTAGACCGGAGCATGGAACAGATTGACCTCCCAGACCTTCAATTATATAACTAGCTCTGCCAAGTTTAGAACTGGATCTCTTCCAGTTTTTCTTGTGAAACTTGTGATTTTCTCCCACGTTATTACAATCCCTTTTTTTTAATATAGTGATATAATCAGAGCTCTAGGCTTTTGCACAAATATAGTCTATTTTGTTCAAGCAAGATCTTGAAATATCATTGAAGCTCTAAGGGGGGGTGCAGCCAATTTGTTTTGATAATATTTCCTGTTTATAACAATCCTAAATTTCACTACATAGGGGAATGAGGTCATCACTAAGGCATGGAAGGAGGGAAGTAGGATGTTTATAGCATACAATTCACTTTACCTGAGCTTACGGACTTCATCACTTTGCAAACCTTGAATAATTCAATCTGCAGGTGCATACAGAAAATACAGACTCAGTGAGCAGGACACCTATGGCTGAACTGTCTCCGTGCAGAGAAAAGTCATCACCCATTTTCCAAAACCCATATTGTAAGTATCCTCTGAACATGCTACGGAACAAGAGAAAAAGAGAAAGCTGAGAAGATTCAGGAGAGAAAATGCACAGACTGAACACATCTGAAATTTGTTATGGGCTAAAGAAGTAGTTTCAAGAATTTATCTCAGCAGAAAACAACTGGAATATTTGAAAGCTATGGTATACTATTGCAATTCTGTAACACTGCCTGAAACCTAGACTGACTTCCACCCTCCATCCAGAAGACGGAGGCCAGCTTCTATCTAGCAAGATGAATCACACTGTCAGGGATCACTCAGATCAAAGGCGGGACCTCACAACCCTTAAGAACAGGGAAAAGGGAAGGACACAACAAAAAAGCTCAACTCTTGAACCTGGGGCATTCACGAATTTCTCTGAATTGGAAGTATTTTCCACATAAAAAATCTCAGTTCGTGCAGCTTAGTTTGAGACTCCCATCTGACTGATGGAAGAGGAGACAGGAGGAGACAGTAAAAGTGGTTTTCAATTCAACTGGAATAGCAAGGGCGGGGGGGAGCAGAGAGTCTCACTCACTTTTACCAACTACATGTCAAATCCAGGCCACTGCTTCTACTGCCAGACATTAGCCCACAACCTATTATTCAGTTCTTTCATTATTAATGAGGCACAGCAAAAGAAACCATGGCAGCACTAGGTCTACATCTGACTAACATGGCTTTGAAAGTATGAGATACTGAAACTGCCTCTTAGTGTGAGCTTGCTGGAATGATGACCACCATTTTAACACAAACACTGCTACACTGCCTTATCTTTGGGGCCCTGACTGCTGCCCACGTGGTTTGTTTGCCTTTGTACGGAAAATTTCCAAAACCTAGCCATATAAGCCATCTTATGAGAAAGCACAGAAGTCAGCCCTGCGCCATGAACACAAGCCCTTTCTGCCTTCTCAACTCTGCGAGTTTACTTTGAACTAATGGCATATTTGAGAATAAGCTTTTGTAGTTCTTTTCATCATGTGTCGTTATTTCAGCGCGTGACCAGCAAGGTCTGTTCCACCCAAGCTTCTTGGACTGCTGGCAGGAACATCCCACTGACTAGAAATAATACGATGTTTCTTCACAAGAGAGAGCAGGGAGAATTGGTGGCAGTGGGTAGGGAAGCAGGGCCCCAACCCACTCCTGATCAGCAGTTTAGAGATGAACATGTTCCTCCAAGTCAGTGTAAGACTTTCCATTGAGTTTTGCCAGGCTGTAAAGAAAGCAGCAAAACCTTTCCATTGCAATGGTTTAGGGAAGAAACAGAGAGGTTATACCAACAGGCACAGAAACAACACGAACTAGTGAGACAGATCAGATAACAGTTGATTTAAGATGATGTAATATTGTCTTCCAACTCAGAAATACAATACAACACAACCTTCAAAAGAAGGCAAGCTTAAGCTGCTATACATACTTTGATATGTGACAACTTGCTCACACTATTGTTCTCTGTAGAAAAATTCCAGCCTCTGTTTCTGTTGTCTTTTGTTCTATTAGTCCTGGCATTACTCCAGCTGTATTTTGACATCCAGTTTAGTGTCATATTAAACACTGCATTTTGAAAACAGCTTCAAAAGCTTTCCATTCCCAGCAGAAGCACAACACAACATTATTACACTTTTGTACCTCACAAACTGGACCTGTTTGGAAAATGTTTACTCACAGCCTAATAATATTTCATGGAAGTGCACATGCTGCTCGCAATACTCCTCATTCTTAAAGATAACATTAGCTATTACATCAGGTACTCGTGTTCATGTGCTATATTTTAATTTTGCATAGAGTACTACTAAAAGTAAAATTATTATTGGTCAGTACATACACAAACCCACTACTAGAGAGAGAAGGCCTCCAGTTCTTTTAAAACTACTTTGCTGACACAGTCTAAACACATACCTTTTCATTTATATAATGTAGAAATAAGTAAACATGAATTTTCACCATTCCTGCTAAAACTTGGCCTTCTCTTTCTTTAATACAGGGTATCACCATCACAAGGCAAATGCCCCCCCCACATACACACACATGGATATCTCCTGGATATCATAAGAGGTAAACATGCAATTAACTGTATTTTAAAGATCTAATTGATTTTCTTTTAAAAAGCAACCTGCTTTTATTTTCAAAGGCAATTACATATTTATTAAGTATGCACAAGAGGTGGGTCCTCCAGCTTAAGGAAAAAAAAACAAAATAGTTGCATTTTTCTAAAGGCTCCAAGAGTTTTCAGCAGAATTGCAGCTCAAAGCAAGTGATGAGCTGTAGAGGATGGGCCTAAACCACCACCGATCCAAACACCAAAAGCTTTGGAATGTTCCAAAATCTCCCTTAATCCCATCTCTGCCATGCTGGGCTGTGAAGGTTTATCCACCAAGTCTTCCCTTGTATCTACTGACTCTATTAGTCAGTACCTGTCCATCTAGAAAAACAGGCAGCTGTCACTTCATCAAGCAAGTTTATTTGTATATCTAGGCAACTAGGCCAGAATGTCACACAGCATGTCAAGTTAACATATAACTAAGGTCATTTCCAGCTGAACAAAGGCAATCAAAAGCCTCCAGCATATTGCATTACCAAAGTTTGTCACAGAAAATTAGGTAATGCTAATACACCAGGAATAGTCACATAGATCTGATTTCATGGACCACTGATCCTTGGACACTAGAAATGATGGCGGAAAAAACTATGCATATAAAATTATCTGTCACAATGCAGAATACTGTGATTACAGAACATCGTTGCCATTAACTGCAGCAAACTGATATATAGTTTACATGTAATTGAAGACAGTAGAGATTCATTTAAACTTGCACTTAATATCATGAACAATAAGACATGCAGAAATTGTATTTTTACTAATTAAAAATTCAGTAAAACACTCCTCAGTGTCTAAAATAATATAGTTAACAAATAACTACTTGGCAGCTACATCATGTTCTCCCCTTTCTTATAATGTTAAGACATAAATAATTTCATTTTCAAATAACTGGAGTAGATTCTTGAAGGTACAAGCCTCATTGGGAGGAAAAGAGATACCTCAACTTAGTCATTAACAGCGCATTAAACTAAAGCTTATCCTATACAAAAAGGAACATTTCCTAGCTTTTAAACAGGTGTACAGAAGGGAAAGGACAGTATATGTCAGTTCCAGTCCTGTCATCTTTAACTTAAGGAATGACTGGCACTTATTTGTGATGACTGTCAAATATACTGGTACCAGAATAAAGTTATTCACAAGGATTTTAAAGGGATATAAATGATTATGTACATGGTCGGGTGCAAAAAGACAATTGTGTAACAGTTGAAAACACCATTGAAGAGGTTAGAACAGAAAGCGAGTAACGATGTATCGAGAAAATCCAAAGTAATTATTCAGAAACTAACAGAACCACCATCCCTACAAAAGATTAGGCTGAAAAGCAATATATTTCACACACACAACATTTACCAAAATAACACCCTTTCATCGTGTCCTCCCAAGTGCCCATCGCTCAATGTACCAAGTCCCCAGGAGGATGATGAATGCAGCAAAGCTCATCACTGTAAAGCAAGAGATGTCAGACAGAATTCCTGAGCCCATGCCATCCAATACACCCCCATGATTTTCCATTCCATTCCTTCCAGCAACATCCTGAAAACCACTCTGTTTGCAGGCTGCTTCAGCAGCCACAAGAAAGACAGACTCAACCACAAGTGACAGATCACGTTCAGACTTTATTTTCTCCTTCTGGCAAGGGAAAAAGCTGGTGTAATGGCCCAGCAGGAGACGTCTGGCACAGAGATGGAGGACACCTTGATTATAGCCATGGCAGCACAGTGGAAATACCTAGTGCACAGGCAGCAAAACGCCTGTGGCTTGGCAAAGAGAGACACCCAATCAGTACGTAAGCACAGGGGAATGCGTAAAGGCAGTACCTGCGAGCGTTGTGCCAAAACCTGCCTCTGGCCGAGAGCTGCACAGCAGGTGCCAGACACCTCTGAGAGGAGGGGGGAATCTCCTGAGGGTCCCACAACGCAGCGGCCACCACGGCGGGGCCACAATTGAGGCTGGTCACTGGACCGAGCCAGCACCACAGCCAGGGCAGGTGCTCGGGGTACTCGGCCACCCCACGTCTGGCACCATGTGCCCACTTACGGGTGGAGGCCAAGCATGACCACCGTGACCGAAGCACTTTAGAAGCAAGCACCACGAGGATCCAGCTGAAAAGCAGACCAATGTTTTATGTGCCACTACAGTACTATTTTCTACCCGACTCCTTTCCGTATCTGTTTTCAGTATTACCCACCAAGCAAAAGATTCACTGATGCCTATCCCGAAAAGCACCCTGGTCTTTTCAGGGAGTGAAATCTGAAAGCCCACCCCTTGTCAAACCTTCACCGACCCCTCCAAGGTGCCTTGCATGGCCAGCTGCCAGCATCAGGGTGCTTCCTCCGGCATGCTTTGTTAACATAAGCAAATTATGAGGGGTAAGTTAAAAGCAAGATCAAGATCTGTCTGTGCTGTCACTATGCAGGCTCAAGGGCGGAACATTTAGTTTCAATAGTCAATTTCAATAATTCCAACATTAACGCCTAAATTAAGGACAAAAGCTAGAAATTAGGGATGATCTTCCAAAATTCTAAATATAGTCTGGGAGTTCCTATTACCTGAGCCCCAACTACTCCTCTGGATTAATACTTTAGTATGAAAGCTCCAGCAGGTGCTCCACAAGCACTGCAACTGCAGCCTGAGGAGCTCATACCAACAGACATGGAAGAAATGCAAACAAGACTGCCTCTCAAGCACTCCCAGCGCCAGGAGCCAACATCCAAGGGGAAAACACTAGTCCCGCTCAAGGTAATGGCAAGACGCCCATAAATTTTGGTGGAGCCAAGCTTTTATGTCTGCACATCTAAAAGGTAGTTCCTGAATGGCAATAATATTTACTTTTATTGTTACAGACCACTAACGTAAACGCAGAAAGCCGTGCTGGGGTGGGGAAATACCAGAAAGGTTTCGTTAGGGTATTTTATGAGAGGTTAATTGTAAAAAGTAAGTGACATATGGAGAAATTGGTTAACAATCAGAGAAGAGAGATTTCTATTTATCCCACAAGCAAACAACTACATTTTATGTTAGTGCTATGGGGCTAGTGTCTCTGCCAGCAGAAGATAAATGCATTTCTTCTGCTAGCCTGAACCTGCACATACTGTATAAACATATTGTAGAGTAACAACGCATATGTAGGGAATTTATACCAGGCCTGCAAAACAGATGGCCCCAGAAGCCACAGACAACCTTCCAAATGACTCCTTTGTCCTGCCATACCATCTTCACCTTGAAAGGTGAAGCAGGAATGAAAGGCAAGCAGGAATGAATGCCTTTCAGAAGATCAATATTCCCTATAATTTGTTCCTCCAAATAAAGGCGCCTCTGCATCCTCTGATAGCGTGCCAGTCCAGCTGGTCTCGGAAATCCCAGGCCAGTGCCAGAACAGCACGTTAAGGCACAAATTATTCAGTGGAGTAATTTAGACCAAGGTGCTCATAAGCAGTATGGGATACAACGCCGCTGCTCAGGTGGGCACAGCCTGGGGAGAGGGGCTGGCAGCAAGGGACCTATGCTGCTCTTCGAGTTGCATCTTGGCGTGTTTTCTTGCTGGCTGTTAGGTTCCTGATCAAGCTTATGTTTTATGTATAAGCGCTCAAAGGTTGCAAGAGATACTGTGCAAACTAAAATACTGTCACCCTTTTCACACAGTCTTCAGAGGGAAAATAATTGTGATTTAAAGGAGGGGGAAGATATGCATCAGAAATAAATCAGATAGGACCAATAAAGGTGAAATTACATGGCTGTAAGGCATCTTGCAAAAGCAGCATAAGTACAGAGGAGAGAAATCAGTGGGTTACTGGGTGTAACACTATGATGTGCCGCCACATCCTCACTCCTTCAAAAAGAAGTGGCTAGAGACTGTTTTTTAGTTTCGGTTGGGTTTTTTTTTTTTAAGGAAGATTTTTTGCAAGGCTAGGTTACAGCACACTTTTCTTATTTTGGTATAACAAACTTCACTTCCTTGGCTGTGTTGGAGCATCACTCAGTTTTGGGAGCTTTTTTTGGTAGCCAGTGCTTGGGTCAGCAGAGGGAACTGATTGCCACTGCCCTGGCTCCTAGGGACCAGGAAGCAGGGACCCTGGCTGGCTTTGGGCAGCCATTTTCAGAGTATCCAGGTCTTTTATGCACTGTACCCACAGGCCTATTGCTATTTTAGTTCTAATTTTTTTTATTGCAGTATTCGGGGATTGAATTTTTAATTTATATCTGTATATTGAACATATTCCTGACCATTCAATAACACTTCTTACCTTTTAGAGACAGGATATGGTTTTATTGCTGTTTTAAGCATGAAGCTACATGGAGCCACACACCAGAAGAAATTCTTTTAAATAAAAAAGTCAACATTTTTAGAAACCCAACTGCAGCTACAAAAGTAGGTGGCTTCTAATACCATGACAGAGTGCTTCACACACGTATTTTAGCACCAGATAGTTCAAAACCAGACAGAATACAAAATATGAGGCACATTATTTTATGTCCCTATGACAGAGAATAACTTTCAAAGAGGAATATTTGACTGAAATGGTTTCAAATCGGAAACAGGGAAAACTATCTGGAAGGTTCAATGTTCACAAGGTACTTTGGTGTAAAATCATTACTGGCACATGCATGCGCAGTCACGCAAAGCATTCTTCAGTTAACAAGAAATACCTGGGTTTACCTCACCAGGCCTCCCATCTGGGTGCTAGTTTTAAGGACACATGTTGAGCCAATCCCCGTGGTCACAACAGCTTGCCCACAGGCCATCTGCAGAGGCTTCCTCTCTCTACAGAAACCCTGCAAGGCAGCAATGTTGCCAAGAGCATAAGTCAAGCAAAATCACAGCTGGCAGAACACATAGCATAAAATAATTTCAGAAGACAAGAATAAAGCAGAAGAAAAATTCAAAGAGAAAGAACAGATGAAAATAATTATAAGACAGTTTCAGAGACAGACTTTGGGTGGCTTAAAAGGAAGCAAGATGAAGTTCAGGAAGGGAAAAGCAGAGACAGCCAAAAGGTCTTAGCTATACTGATAACAAGGAGAGAAATGTCACAGGGGATCAACACACTGAATTTAATAACCATTTGGAGCCAGGATGAGGTGGGAAAGAAGGCGTTAAGTTTTTATAAAAGATGCAAGTTTGGCAACAGAAAGACAATAGCTCCAAGTGGCGTATACTGACTTTCACAAGGAGTACAGTAAAAAAGGAAAAACCAGCATCATTCTTTTTTGAACACTGGGTTCATCTAAGCTATCCAGTACCACAACTACAAACACAGGGGTCATCTGTTGCAATGTAAGCTTGCAGTGGGCCTAGCGCCTCTCTGAACATTAGGGAAACATGGTTGGTTACGTGCAGACCTACACCTGTACAAAATCAGATGGGACGTTCCTTCTACATTCATGGGAAGGAGGAAGAGGAATGCTAAAGCCTCCATGTTGGGCAGCATAGTCACTTAAAAGACATTTCTTAACATTTGCAAAAGGAAACACTATAAGCACGATGCCCGTATTGCTCCTTCCCAATGGAAACACAGCAGTGCATCATTCCTGTTCTCCACTCTGGTCCCCCTGAGGGCTCCCTCTGTTCGGAACAAGCACCTACAGTGGTTTCATTAGGACCTGACTGGAATGGCAAAGAGATCAACAAGCTCAAATGCTTTCAAGAATGCATCAAATACAGCTGTGAGACCCAGCCAACCTGCTATGGTAAAAGTTATGTTTACAATGTGGTTTGAGAGCACATTTCTTCAAAGAAAGAACTGGCATCAGCCACAGAGAGTTCCTCTCCTATCACAAAGGCTTTGCAAATCACAAACCAACCTGTCCCAGGTATTTAAGGCATGCAGAAATCACGTTCTGTACTGTTACTCTCCTCATCTAAATTGTCCATTTGTTTTCAAGATTTGATTTAATTCATTTCACCTTGAAGGACTCTCAAGCAATTACAGTGTATGTTCTGCAATCAAGAGAAACAGTTAAATGTACTCTCAGATCTGCTGTGTTTAGATATCTGCTCTTAAATCACTATTCCTTTCAACTGGAATTTATTATAAAGGTAAAAAGAAGCCAAATATATCAAACCTTTAAAATCCATACAAGCAGCAGAAATTCGAATAAAGTACTTACAATTCTGAACATTTAACAAATATTATAAGATGTTAACTTCTGCATCTGGCAAACCATTAAGCAAAAAAAGCCTTTTTCAAGCAAGAGTTCTGATACTAACAGACCCATGTCACCATCCTAACATTAAAATTTCTGTTCAGTCATCCCTAAGCTATTCCAGCACAACCAAAATGCCCTGAACAGACAGCTCTTCTTGACCTATAAAAAAAGAAAACTTCTTGATCAGAAAACATCACTTTATCTCTCTCCCTTCCATTCATTCATCTGTCTTGTAACATGCTGGAAATATTTGTACTGGCAGGCAAGAAAGCAACTATAGTGCACCATTTAAGGATTAAAAATGCTTCTGAATAGAAGAGCCAGTATCTACAAGCCATTGCTACCTTATAATGCTGGGTAGATTCAGACACTGTTAAATTCCTTACATATTTAAAAGGATACTTTAGAGTACATTTATTTTCCCTCAGTTTTACAGCTTTCATTAAACTAGACAATGGCATTTTTTTTCCCCCTTTGCATGCTGAAACTGGAGTTGCTTGCCTTGGCAACAAAATCCTGTAATTTCTATTCATGCCAAAGGCGTCTTTCTTCCTGTATCACTGACCAAGTTTGCTGCAGCTATGGCAAAAGCTTGATCAGAAAGCTGCATCACTGGCAGAAAGTGAAGAGCACCCTTCTGAGAGTCTGCAAAGAAAACAGTCACAGAAAGCAAGTGAAGAGCTAGTGGGTTCTTTTATCAGCTTCCCAATTTAGAAACAGCTGAAAGTTGCCCAGGTCTCAGCCTATCTCATCACATTTGTATAAGGAACAAGCCTAGCACTTATTGTTCCTTATTGTTCCCCTTGTGGCTAGAGCGGTTAGCAAAAGTCCAGGGCCTTTATGGGGTTGTTTCTGCTGGTGTTGTGAATGCAAGTTTCAAAAAGAGTGCATGAAGTCCCATTTCCCTGAAGAGATTAGAAAAATTAACAGCATAGACTTCACTTCTCAGAAATCCTGACCACTGCCATCCCAGAGACTTCTGGGAACAAGACATTTTATAACTTTTCAACATCACAATCTTCCTCCTTCTCTTATACTATCGAAAAGGCTGGACGCCACTAAACTCAGGGAAGTTCAAATGCTGCTGAAATTTGGGGGAGCAGGATGCAGCCCACTGTAACTTACAGCTTTTAAAATGTGAATCAGCTATAACAAATGGTATTGTAGTTTCAAAATCTGAAATAATACCAGTCTTCCCATCTCTCTGAATCTTTGCAAGAAAAAAGTAAAGATATGGGCCCTTCATTAGGGTGAACGTTTGTTTCCATGCTTTTTTGTGGTTTTCTTTTTTTAATTACCTTAACATCCTCTAGATGCCTGTAAATCTGCTGTCCAACAATTTGCTTTGTATAATTTACAATGTTGGCATTACATTCACTAATTCTCTGGCTCCTCACTTCCCCCCTTTTAAAAAAGGCATAACATTTGCCTGTCTCCAGTCTTGTATTTTCCCATCCTTCACAGACTCAAAAATAATCTGTGTAAAATTTCACATTACTATGGCTATTTTACATTCTAATTTTTCAGTCTTTTCTGATTGCATCCATTATTTGGATACCTTCCACATCATATAACAGATCTTTAATATCGTTTATCACTGCCTTCAACTTACATCTAAAATATTTATAAAATCATTTCTGTTTTGCTGAAAGAGAAAAAATATGGGCTGTTTGTAAGGCCAAAATGAATGGAGGAAAGTCTCTTCAAAATTGTACAAAATGATGAGCCACAAATGACATATGATACCTAAAAGTATTTGAGAACTAATGACTCTTGCTTGTACTGCCACCGGCTCCAGTCTTTTAGTGTTGTTAGGAGAAAATTATCCTAGTTCTTCTGAAGCTAAGAATGAAGAGGATGATGAAACTTAAGCGGAGATCCAAGGGATTTCTACCAGCACACCCAAGGGAAGGACTGCTGCAAAGGGAGCTTTAACTGCTACCTTTCATCCTACTCCACAGCACTGCAGATACTGTGGCAGTGTCAAGAAAGGAAAAGAGAGACTGTGCTGAAAACATAAAAGGGACCAAAATGGAGGAGTAAATTCCAACATTTAAAAGTCGTCTGTGACACAAGCTGGGGACAGGGCAAAGCACAGACCATCTTCTGTCAGGCTCTGAAAACACGAGAGGTGTGAGGAAGGACAAATTATGCTGGCATATAAGAAAGAGAGAAAGGGCTCCTCAAAACAAGGAATAATAAACAAGGCTTTAAAGAAAACCTTGGTTGAGGCAACTCAGAAATCCAAAAAATACATGTTAAGGGTCCATACATGCACTATGTAGTGCATATGTTTAAACATATGTATGTGGGACCCTTGGCCATAGTACTAAAACAGAATGGTTGTCATTAATATTAGCTTAATACAGTATTGCCCATTCACTGGATTTAATCCCCTGCAGCTTGTGAAAAACTAGGCACAAGTCTGAATTTGAGAAAGTATTACGTACCTAATTGAAGCAGCATTTCTGAATACGCTGTCTGGACGGCAGCTGGAGTACAGGATGAGCCGCCAGAGTCGGTAAGAGTCACGCCAGCCAGTTAAAGAGGTAGCTGGATGGGAGAGCGGAAAAGTAGGAATGCCAGGCCATAACCACTAGCTATACTTTGGGGTTAATAAGAAGAGGTGTCAGTTGACTTCTGTTTCCCAGATTGGGGAGAAAAAAAAACAAGAACAGTTGTTTTTCCATCATTTGAGAATTATTGCCTTCCTTTGTATCAAATACAGAAGCTGTGTGGCTGCGGCAGAAAAATCTCACTTGCAGAAGAGAGATTAGCTGAATCATCACTTTCCTTTGCCTTGAGATCTGAAGTGAAAACCTCTTCCTCTCTCCCTCCCTTCCCCACTCCCAGGCCCCCATAATTAGTTCATCATTATAAACTGTTAAAGCATTCCATTACACTTCATAAATGAGAGTGAATATGGGGAAAACATTTGTCTCAGTAGATGGAGGAGGCAAGTAAAACACCTCCTTCGCTACTCAGAGCAAGAGATTGTTACATAAAAATGTAAAGAGCAGTTAAAATCTTTGAAGTTTCCTACCCCTAAAAATGTTATACCAATAAAAGTAGGCACTAATAGGCAGTACATTTTCAGCCACAGCAAGGCAGAAGGAAGAGTAAGATTCAGATTATCATTTTTTGCTCATCTATTTCTGGCCCTATTTGGTCACTGTATCTCGTGGCAGTGTACAGAGCTACTCTTGTATTAGTGATTTACTAAATGGGACTCTGTAATTAAGACTAATAGCCCAAGTGGCAGAAAGGGGGAAGAAGAGGAAGGATTACATTTAACTGAACTTATTAAAAAAAAAAAAAAAGAGCATTTGTACTATACCTTTAAGCTAAATTAACCTCAAGAATAAAAACAGGGCATATGAAGTCTTCTAACTTGGGATGCTGTACATACCAGCAGTAAGAAAACACAACACAGTTGCTTTCTGTCATATTGGAGTTGCTCAAACTCTCCAAACTGGCTGTTACTGGGCATTGTAGTTGCAAAGCTTAAAGCACTCCCACAGCTCAGACCTTTGAATTCTTCCATGGCACAGTCTACAGTAACTGCAGATATTAAAGTGGTTCAAAGGACATCAAAAGCAGGTAAACCAGACGATTAAAAATGTACAATCCCAGGTTCGAAATCTGTCCTTCACATTAATATGCATACTGAGCGAACAATAAAACAAACCAACAAAATTATGGTCAGTGTCACTCCAAAAGGCCGAGCCAATTCCATACATATTCAGGAAAATTACAAGATCTATTTAGAGTGTGGAGGGGTGAGTGGTACAGAGATGGAATGCTTTTGTCTCTGAAGGTGTGCTGAACCTTGTTCATTTTCCCCTTTTTGGGCTACCTTTCAAACTATTTAAAAAAAAAAAAAAACCACAAGGAAAAAAGAAACCTGTATAAAGTCTAAATGAGAGCTGATAAGCATAACTCTTAATTATCACATTGATTCCTAATTTCCTGGGCAGTCCTATAGGATTAACCTCACCAAAAACATTGTTGCAAGAGCTCTTTATATTTCCTGTACTCCAGCACTCCTCCAAAGGCTGGCTTCCACCTTTTCCATGAAGGTGACAGAAAGCCTAAATGACACAGTGACACAGCTAAGGTCTGCCACAGCATCAGTGCCACAGAAGGAAATGACCTGTGGGACCAGTGTGCGGAGCCCACTCACCTAGAGGAAATGTTGCTCCCTCTTCAGCATCAGTTTTGAGGGAAAATTCTGTGGGAACGAGCAAGGTATCAGACAAATCAAACATTTTCAGCCTGTAGCACTACACAGATTCAGACAGTTCTGCACAGCACTTCCTGTGTAAGCAGCACAGTTAATTAACTCTGTGTTGATTAATGGTGCTCTCTCACATCAAGAATTTATTGAGTCTGTTATTATATACAGGGTCATAATTGCCAAACAGCCACAGCTAAATACCATTCCTTGCAGTCTACTCCTTAAGCATCATAATGTAAAATTAATTGGTACTTGTTTGTTAATTAATATGAAATATTTTAAGTCATGCACCATAAAACTTACCACTGGTATGCTCTTTTCTAAACAGCCATGAATGAACAGAAGTATTTTAATACCTTGGGAAGAACCTCCTCTTTCGAATCGGGGTGGGATGGGGGGGTGTCTTTTTTTCTTTGTAGTGGGGCTTTTCTGTGCTCAGATATTCACCAAAAGAGCTATTCTCAAATAATTAGTCAGCAGTTATTCTACTTCCATGGTGCATTAAGACAGACTAGCAAAAGACATTCTTATGCAACAATATGAGCGCCCACACCAAAATATATATTCAGAATAATTATTTTGGAGTAGCTGTTTCAGTAAATTTCCAAGCACAACTAAGATCAGCTCACAGCAAATGATCTAACTTCACCTCAGGGTAGCAACAAAGATCAAAAAGACACTTGAACTCCTTTGTCCCTTCCAGGATCTTTAAATCCAGGGTTAGCCTCTGTTTAGAGAAAGGGCTGGCAGCATAACAAAGCAGATCCCCACTGCGAAAGAAAGAAGCCCACAGGTTGGATCCCTGTTCCTAAGGATGGGGAGCAAATGCTTTGCACAGACGTGCCCCCTTCCCAGCAGCAAGGAGCTGGGGAGTCACTGCTGATAAAGCTACACCAGCTTTAACCGACCTGTGGTGGTCCTCCCCCATCTGAAGACAAGTCAGCGCCCAGGCTTGCCTGACGGTAGAGCGAGAAACCAGAGACAGCGTCCCAAGCCTGGCTCTGCCATGCAGGTGGGGAGAGCATCAGGTCCCAGGAGTCCACCGGGGAACAGACCCTTGCTCCTGCAGCCTCATCTGTGCCCCCAACCAAGTAAAGCCCCTTCTATCTGTATTTCTCCAGGAGGTTTTAACTACCCTCTAAGGGCTTGTTGGTAATGCAAACCTTTTCTTCAACCACATTTGTTTCCAAAACAAGGGGCATGAGCAGCATAAACTAGGTCTGACTGGTTTTTAAACTCGTTTAAGGCAGACCTTGGCAGAGAGATGGCTTTCACATTGATTCCACTTGTCATGCTACCAACACCAGGGATCAGCACGACTCTACAAGGAACACAACGCACATGAACATATGCAGTAAGGCACAAGTAACCAAGCTCTCCTCTGGCTGAGCAAACTGTTTATCTCACTGTAGAGAGAATTACCTTATTGGTAAAACATCTACCATGGCTTAAAATTACTACTGCGTGTGTTCAAGGTTCAATTAATATATTAACCAAACACTTTGTTAAAAATAGGCAAAAATCTGGACTGTTTTCTCTCCAAGCCTACTGCGTGAAAGCAAACAAAGTACACCAACAGAAGCAGTGTCAGGAATCAAATAATCACTCTTTCTCAAATGCAGTGTTATTTCTGGGATGGCATCCACATAGCTGAAGCACAGTTATTTACACAGCACTTATTTTTGATGCTCCAATATCCCAGCAAGCAGCAGTGCAATTCAATCCAGCAGACTCTAAACACAGAATCTCACAGGGCCAGATAATACATGAAGAGATTTTGTTAACTTCTGTGGGTCAGAGCCTTCCCTTTTTGCTGGGTACTGGCCAGGCAGCAGTAAACAGGCACTAGGTGAAAGCTTGCTGCATGCTAGAGCTTTCTGGAGGCAGAATATAAAGGAGCAAAGCTTAAGGCACTGAATTACGCCTGCTTATCCACTTCCTTTTAATTTTTGTCCCTACAACAGAGTCTCAACCAAAGAGTTCTCCAGGCAACCGTCTAAAAGTGTGCAGGTCTTCAAAGACCTCTTTTAAAGGGCTGGAGACCATGTGTCTGGACAGAGGCATCTCTAAGGAGTCACACAAGGGTTTCCAGACAGTTGTCTGGAGTTGTCTTCAGCCAGCCCTGCGGGAACAAGAAGTGCTGAAGATCATGTGCCTGCTCTGTGGTTTGCTGTCATTTGTGTCTCCTTTTCCAGGCAGCTCTCTGGTAAATTACATACCTGCCTTGGAGGGCATGAAGCAGTCATAAAAACCCATTAAAGATACGCAAACTTTACCCAGGAACTGGAGATCTTAAATGCAATCCCTGACTAATGTCAAAGCTGTGCCTATGCCTGTAGGAAGAGGCTAACAGTGAGGCTTGCTGTAACCAGCTACCCCAGGTAAATGCGCCTGCAAAGCCGGGCCATGCTGCCGCTCCTGGGCTGAGCGGTCTCCCCACCAACAGCGGGCACATCCTCAGAGACGCAGGTCCAGAGAGTTCACTCTCTGAGCTACACAGGCTACACAGCTGTGTGAGCTAGTCTTAACCCTTCTCTGGAGGACAAATCTGTTCAGCTGCATTTGCTTCCATTTGCAGAGAAGAAATAACACTCCTCTGGATAGCAGGGGTGATGCACAAATTCACCAGTCTTCCTGAAAATGCTTCCAAAAGAGCACCCTCTTCAAATTAGAAACTAGATTATATGTCTATAAATATTTACACATAATAAACAAAACTTAGTGAGAAGACTGCTCAGTTTCAGTCTGACATGAAAGGGACCTGTGGGAACATACCCAAAGGGCACCATCTGATCCACTGACAGTGAGTTTTCATATTTGAGCGGCTATCTCCATTTCTCTGAACCCACTCAGCTTCATGTGTGTGCTCTGTAGCCAACAGTCACACAGTCCCAGATTATTAAGACAGGCAGTTAGTCTAAACAAGTGGCATTGACACACAACACACCGATCTCACTTTTACTGTTTGCACTGCCATAATACGATGCTAAGCCTATGACGTGGGATTAGTGACCAAAGACAGCCACCCACTGCAATTAGCTAGAATAAGCCTTTACCTCCCAGGTGACCTAGACACCATTTCATAACAGAGCACTTTCTCTTAAAAGCAGCACCAATGCTGATTTTACACTTTATAGAACAAATATCTAAATAAACTATATGTTCATTGAATTTAACACTGCTATGAAACTGCATGCCACTGTTCACTTCTCATCTTGCAACATCATAAGACTGGAATCAGCCCACATCTTAAACAGTGTTAAGACAACTTGCAGGGAGGAAGGGTACCGCTGTGAATCAGCCACTGAAAAAGGTAAATCAGGATTCAGCTCTTGCTCTGTCACCTGCTCCCTTCTCAGCCTGACATGGTCACAGGGTTTCTCTGCAGCCCCGTTCTCCCACTGCAAACTGTGGTAATGACCACCTTCTCTTGACAGTGCCATCAGGCAGCAGCACTGCACCTCTGGCTACATGTTACCTACCTCCTCCTAGCATCCCTTGCGCTCTCGCCTCTGCTTCGCAGGGCAGCTCTTCCCCCTCCTCCTCCCCCTCTCCCACTTCTAAAGCCACCTTGGCAGCTTCTCAAAAAAATCTCAGATTTGCCTCCAGCCAAAGGTATCTGAGCCATGGGCTCCATCTGCAAAACACACCAACAGAAGCAGGGTCGCATCTCCTAACAGAGGAGCAGGACTATGCATATACCTAAAGGATCATTATGCATATACCTAAAGGATCAGAGCTTGTTTACATTAAAAGAAAGAAATTTCCTCATACTAGGCTTGATTCACGCCTAGCGAATCAAGTGGGATACAGCAGGATCACTCACCTAAGCACGCTCCTCTCAAACAGAGGCAATGGTTGCAGGATCTGGCACACCACATTTATTTGACTGGTAGAGCACTTTGGAAATGTTCCTGGAGTCAATGACTAAATAAGTCCCTCTCTTGATTTTAAATTGGAGATAAATGCTGCGTGTTGCACTGGCAAGCACATTAAAGCAGCTGGAAGCACAAAGACAATACGGGGTATTTCAGGCCTTTGTTCTCTCATTTTTTACCCTTGGCATGTTAAACAACTAAAGACCACACTGAGCAAATCAGTGTTTTACCAGATAATACTGCAGGCTTCTAGCTTCGAAATCCCAGGCTCCCTGCTGGCACTGGCTCACACAGCGAGAGGGCTGGCTCAGGCAGAGACACCAGCCCAATCTGGTGGCCCGTGGACCCAGCGTCCTACTGCCTGCAAGGCCCAACAGCACAGGTACGGCTTTGCTGTGCTGCCTTATTGCACAGAAGACAAAAGAAATAACCTTAACAAAACAAAACAAAACAAACTAGGAAGGCAAGAATGAAAACACTAGTGAAAAGGACATGTTGCCCACCTTTGTCTTTCATAAGTATGAAAAAAATGAACTTTATACATAGAAACAGAGAAAGGCAGGTGCTGATACCAGCACACTACTATAAATACAAAGCAGCTTCCCCATATTCCTGCAAAGCTAGTCTAGATTCAATGTAGCCAAAAGCAAAATTTCATCAGAGGATGAGATTTCAGAAGGCAATCTGCAGCCCTTTCACCTTGGAAAGACAAGTAGCCTATCATATTTAAATGATGCTGTGATAAAGCAGGTTATGTTCTCCATCTGAATGGTACTGCCTGTATTATTGATGACAAAATGCATATAAAAGCTTATTAATGTTCACACTAGTTTCCTTTCCCAGAAATTATTTGATCATATTTAGAATGTGAAAGCTTGTGCATCTAATGATGCAGTTGCCTGCAGTCTTCTCTTCAGTTTATACATTGCAGATAGCAATACTTGATTTTTACATTCTTCTTATTAAATTTCTTCAAGTTACATGCTCTCTGCTGCTGGTAATACTTCGTTTACAGAGAAATCAGTTAGAGGTATGCAACTCAGTAGGTACCAAACAACTATTTTGCTAAAGCTTTTTGCGTGGACAAAAGACACTTGATCAAGCAACAAGTCTGTAAAACTACAAAGGCTGCAAGATAGGGAAAAAACAGGTCATATAATGAGATCACAAAATAGTCCAGAATAGAAATTGTAATGCTTAAACAGCAAATTATTCATCACTAGCAATTATTTGCAGACTTTCTGTGTCATTAAGGATATCAACATGTGGCCCTTGGAGCAATCCTACACATGCATAATTCAATAGTACAAGGGGTTTTCATAAGAAATGAACTCCTTTATGCAAAAAAGCTAAAGCCTTAGCTCAGTAAATAGATGCTGTCAGGTACATCTGTTAAGACCATGTGCAGAAGTCAAGCATTATGGTTTTGCTTACTTCCTCATAGAGATGTAGTAGCACGCAGCTGCAAGGAGGAAGTGGGGGCTTTGCAAGGACATTCTCCCCAAGTACTCTTTAAAATAAGAAAGCAAGCCATTACAAATAATTCCAGCACAAAAATGCACGTCTGCACATAAAACCAGGTCACAACACGAAGTACAAACATCAAGCAGACAAGCCTATGTTAGGCTAGGAGGTTCAGCACTGCATGGCAGAAACGTATTAAACGGCCTCCATTTTCGCTTGTACATCTGCAGCTAGGAAAGACTTTTTCTTCCCCCAAAAGCAAAACACATGCAAATGTCTGTCATCAAAAAGCACATACTTTTTCAGAATGTCACAATTACCTAGCCACAGCTAAATGCTGTAATTTGTTGACCAACTCCCTGCAAAGTTCAATAATGACCTCAAACCCTTGGATAAAACTGCAAAATAATTTTCCCTCTTTAAATGTAATTTTGTAATGCTTTGATTCCCACCCATCAGCAGGCTGAAGGGCTCCAAAAGCATGCTGCTACATGTTTCTAGTGCAGCAATTAAAACAAAGCTGAAGCCACAGACAGCAGCTGTGGGAACTTTCCAGCCCAAGCTCTCCAGCTAACAAAAAAAGTGACAACTGTCAGATATGTACTTCTGACAAAAACCTGTTAATTTAAAATGGAAACAACTGAGAATGCAACGTTTTTCAGCTAATAAGCATTCAAACTAAATGGTTAAAATACAGAGGTATTCTGCCAGCAAGTTTAGCTCACCTGTATGTTCTCCAACATACACAGGCAGCAATATGTGAAGCAGGGCATTCAAGAAGAAAAGCAGGAATAAAAAGCAGAAGAAATGGTCAATGTTATCAGAACATACTTTGAAACGTTTGCCTAATAGGCTTATACCTACAATATCTGGCTCCTGTAGGCATCTGATGACACTACAACCTGTATTAGTACCACTGAAAGAAAAAAAAAAAGTATACAACAGAGATTAAAAAGAAGCCTGAAAACATAGTATGCTGAAGCATTACTTATTTTGTACAAATGTTGCCCAAGCCTGCAGACAGCCTGAAACAATAGCTCCTAAAGAGTAAGCTGCTCGTTTCTCAAGCAAAGAGTCGGAGATCTGCTGATAAGGGGTACAGCTTTAAGAAGAGGAGAAGGTGTTCGGCCCAGCTCCTCCGGGTGAACACACCGCAGAGCACCGGGCCAGCAGAGGGAAACCCTTCCCATCAGCACCACATCCCAGTCTCTGCCTCTCCAGCACCCAACAAGCAAGATCAGCTACACCCAGACCTCTAGAAACAACCCTTAAAAGTTTTCTTTGCTGGCTTTCCGGGATATGACCCTGAGGCCAGTGCATGCCCGGCAGCACTGCCACGGTGCTGCTGGTAAGAGCAGCTGCTGCGTTCAGCGACCAGCTAGCTCTGGCTTGGGCACTTTTATTCCCAGGTCACGGAAATCATCTGCCCACCCTCGAGCAAGGATCCAGATAAAAACACCACCTTACCCAAACCAAGCTGTTACACAAGCACCCAAGCTGGGAGGAACATTTATTTCTCTACTAAATGTAGTCATGACAACCACATCTTCATTTAAGAGATAAGCAGGAAGAGGTCATGAGGCACTTGTCATGCAGGGATAAAATACCACACCTCAAGCGCACAGAGGAGGCTAAGTTTCGCTGGATGCCATCTGCAATTCGAGAAAACTAACATCCTAACATGACAGGCACACACCCCCTCAAAACAGCCCAAGCACCTAGGTGCAACCACCACAAAACCCTTACAGTATTACCAAACAGCACACTCCTGGAAGATTTCTCTGCTAAAGAAGTATCTAGGATAGACTTGAGCACACTACACCACTCCAGAAATTCTCCTGATTAAAGTACTTCTTGTTTACCTTTAAACAAGCTACAGAACTATCAGAAAGTGACACTTACTGCAGAAGCCATGACCAAAAAAAATCAAGCAGCTTCCTTTTCAAGCCTGTATCTTGCTCTCTTTGGCAACTCAAAGCCCCCCACCCACCCCCCACCTCCTCTCAACAGGACCATCCCTAGAGGTATTTAAAAGACATGTAGGGACATGGTTTAGTGGTGGACTCCACAATGCTAGGTTTACAGCTGAACTCGATGATCTTCAAGGTCTTTTCCAATCTAAATGATTCTATGATTCTATGCATCAGAACTCAGGTGCCATCTATACCAGATGGCAGCGACCCTCATTCCTACAGGTCTGAACAAGGGCAGGAATGCTAGTACACTGAATTTTTTCCAAAGTTTTTATTTTATTTTAAAAATGCATGGAGCCACAATCTTGCAGTAAGTACGGCACACCTAGGAACATCACAGGTCTAGAGAGCCAGTGGCTGCCTCGGCAGAGTTATTTTGGTCCAACCACATTTTCACTTCACAAGAAATAAGAGAGAAACACTCCTGTGGGTAAATTCCTCCTTCTTCCTTCCCCACAGTTACCTTTGTTTTGTGGCTACCTGAGTATTTTGTACTAAAACGGATTATGTCTTTCTTGCCATGAAGCCTTTCAAAAACACTTGGCAGCCTGTAAATTAATATACCCCTTAGTATTACCTAGCAATAATATGAGGAGGGGAGGAATTGTGGGACCTCATGCCATGCAAAATTAACCCACAGGCTGGCTGTAGCCTGGGACACAGGTTCATTACTCCTATTTTATACAGCAAATTCAGAGGCATCTTCTCAGATGCTTTTACTTGTCAGAGAGAAAGGAGACACAGAAAGACAGTCTTGTCAATTGAACAATTCTGAAATAAGTTAAAGACACACCATCATTTGGAAATTTAATTGGGTTTGTTAGGACATTATTTGTTACTGTTGTGTTCATTTTGGTTTTAAGTGTATTCAGACACAAGTCCAGCCTTTGCCTAGCCGATTTTTATGATCTTTGACATCTGTTTAAAATTATTTAAACATCTGTTTAATGCTGTTTCTCTGTGACCATAATAAAAAGGATCCTGATGGTCAGCAGAGAACTGTCAAACACAGGAAAACATTTGGGAAAGGGAGGGAGAGAAAAAGGGAGGGAGAGAAATGGTCCTTTCAGTTCCAGTCACACTGCATTACTCTCAGCAATCAAGAACAACAGGCAAAATACCAGGAGACAGGATGAGGTTTTGCAGTTAATAACAGCCTAAGTGCACACACTAACCATTTATCTGGGCTTCATTACCCTTATACATGCATATGCATGCTTGTAAGGGTAGCCTAAAAATAATTTTGTTGTTTTGTACATACAGGGCCTGAGCTGGTGACGCTAAAGTCAAGGTAAATTTTGACCCCCCAGGTGCGCTGGCTCAAGGCTAGATAAAGCCTGTGTTTGTCTCTGATTTACAGCAAGCTTCCCACTGAGTTTGGCAGTACAAGCCTGAAAACGCTAACCACTACATCTCTTAAAAGTAGCTACGCAGGCTTCACCTCTAGGTAACTTCCCATTTTATTTTTGTTTATAGAAAACATTCTCAGTGTCTTTCAAACACAGAATGATACGTTTCCCCCATAAACATGTGTAACTATAATCAACAACTAGTCAGGGGAGAGCTTGCATCAGCCTCTGACAGACATCAACAAGCAGGACATCGCCACGCGCGAGCCGCTCAGACCGTCGCTGCCTCCGATGCGGCACGATGGGTGCATTTGTGAACGCAACCCGGTCTCCGCAGGCAGAGAGCTGGTATTCCATATCAAACGCAGCCATGCACAGAGTGACTTCATTGGCTTTAAAAAGGAAGAAGAGGACAGCGTTAGCTACAGAGACAACCTGTGGGCACTGCTGGCACTCATACAAGGAGGGCCTCAGCTGGCAAGGCAAGCCTGGAAATGAGACAGAGACACTACAGAAACTTAGATTCTTCCAAAATAATTTTCCAAAAGCTAACCCACAGAAGGTTACATAGAGAAATATTTTAAGGTATTTTACCCTCTCAACAGAGCACTGACAGGAGCAATTGTCTGTGTTCGCTGCCCAGAACCATCAAGAGAAACCCTGAAGGTTAAAAGCACACTCAGCAGGACTTCGACTAACAGGCTTTCTCTTGAAAAGTTTGCAAGTGGCAAACAAACAGTTCTCATGAAACCAAGTTACTCGGTGCAATTATGAAGAATCAGCTGTGCAAAGAACTGCAGGCAGCGGGCAGGGAGAGCAGCAGCGGGAAGCACCCTGCATCTGCTGGTTACTCAGAGGACAGGAGAGAGGCAGGTCCAGGCAACGACTACTACTCAAAAAGCAGCCACAAAAGTAAAAAACCAATCAATACTTTCACCCTTAGAGAGCTTTGGTGAAGGCAAAAGGAGACTCATGAGGAGGAGGGAATGGCAACTCAAAATACAGGAAGGAATGAAGAGCTGCAGCAAGCAGGTTTCCTCAAACAGCACCCGAGGGGCACAGCAAGGGTTTTCATACCCTGTCATATGTGCAGAGCCTGGCTCGAGCCCTGTCACACATGAAAGCCTCTGGCCACCCACTTGTTGAAGCACTTACCTTATGCTCCTTCTGAACTCTAGCTTAAATGCAAAGGCTTTTATCACATACAACTGCACCCTCACATAATATAAAATACTAACACTTATCAAAATGGAAAAGGTACAACCAATAAACTGGATGGGGAATAACACAGTAATAACTCTTAGAATTGAAAAAAATTTTTTTTTCAGTCCTTAAAACAATTTGCATGTTTACTGTAATCAAGACTGACTGCAGAGGTGGTAAAAAAAGGAATGGATAAGAGTTTTAAGATTTAGAATAAGTTTTGCAATATTTCTATACAACGACAAAATATTTGCTTGCTTGAAATATTTAAAACAGCAGAATGGTGACAACTGCACAGACACACCACTACAGACAAAGATCACAATCCTAGGCATTTAATTTAAGTTTTATGAATTATCTTGGGTTGTTTTCAGCTTAACATTTAGTCACTCAAAAATGGCTAGTGGGGGATTACTGAAGAAAGGAAGGCCTGAAAGAAATTAATGGAGAAACAAATGATGGTAGAATACACTTCCTGTGGTTAAATGATTTAAGGGTTTCTCATGACCTGACTGATGAGCTAGCCATCACCGGAAGCAAATTCAGGTAACCTATACTAACGCTAAACTCTCAAACTAAGTTCTCCTGCCTAAGGAGTAAATGCAGCCAAAAGTACTGATAATCCCTTTGAAGGATGAAACATAGCAATACCTTAGCACCTTTCAGCTGTATCAGAAAAGAAGCAACAATGAAAGTCTGTCTGTCTTCAAAGCCTGTATGAAAAATGGTGTGATTAATCTCTCCTCTGTCTGAACACTCAATGCACTGTTAGATGCAGTTGGTAAGAAAAGCCAAGAATGGAGGCAAGGAGGAAACAGGTTACTTAGAGAAACACATGTTTAAACTCCCAGCATGGGGGTTCTCTAGTCTTCTCCTACACAAAACTCTCCTCACTGGTCAAGAAAGTCATGGATCCAGAGGAAAGCATGTACTACAGAAATCACAATGATGAGCAGAGGAGAGAGCTCTCGGTTTCAGAGCCAACCTCCCCTGAGCATCACACCTAAGACCTGAAGACTTCACACTCAGTGCACGAAAACCAGCCCATGCTCACAGCAGCCCAGGTCCTGACCACTGCAGGTACGCATGGTACACAGTGTCCTACGTACTGTAATTCTCATTGCAGGAGACTGCAAGCACACGGACTGCTGTGGCCTCTGGTGTTTATGCAAAAGGAAATGGTTTCCTGAATCGCTGCAAGTTATCGCTGCCATAATTGCCTTGATCCTCAAGAGCAGGAAGAAAGGCAGGAGCCTGCTCCCGCAGCCTCAAAAAGCCTGAGCACGGGCAGGAGTTGTTACAGAAATGCAGATCTTCTCAGGCATGTCATTCTTCGTCCCAGCTTCACCTCTGGTTTGCCTGGGTCTGTCTATAAACATGTGGGGCTGTTGCTACTGTGTCTCTTTCAGTCAGAGATGGGCCAGTCTGTGGACAGAGGTCTTCAAATCTGACGTAGGTGAAAAGTACAGCTTGGCCTGATGCACACAGGGCTGCTGCTGCAGGCTGCGCAGCCCCAGTGCCTTCTTCACAACTGCTCGGGCTGCGTGTTGGAAAGGGTACGCCAGCAATGGCTCCAAATATGCAGAAACAGGCACACGTAAACTTCTGCACTGGGTTTAAGAGGAAGCACCACAGCCAGCTTTGAATGTATCCTCCCCCTCCTCCTGTCTCTCGGAAGTGAAAGAAAAAGATCTGGTGAAGAAACTGAAGAAAATCAGGAGAGATCCAATAGGATCAGTACCGGTAGACCAACATATCCCTTCACGAATGACAGGAGACACACACCCACAAAGAAAAACTATCAACCTGTCATATCATGTCCCAGGCCACAGCCTGACCAGAAACTACCAGGAGCATCCACAAAGCAGATACGCTGCAGGGGCATAATGGCAGGTCTAAGGAACCTCATCCCTCTGCTTTGAGGGTTCTCAGAAGAGAAGGGAGAACGCTAAGAAAACAGCCTATCATTTCTTATAGCAATACAGACTTCATAAAGATGTGATCTACTTGACTTAAATCTGTTTTGACTTCTACTGCTGCTGAAGCAAAATCCTTGCTGCAAGATTCCAGCAAAGGTTTAAAAACTCCAAAGGCAGTAAATTCAAGGGCTTCATTAAACACGTAAAAAGCACTGAAATGGTACAATTTTAGTCCTCTATAATGTATATATTTTTAATATTAATGCTTGCTGTTTGGATTTTTAATACACAGATCCTACCTGCTTCTCCTCATTTATGAGACTCAGTCTGTGCACCACAGGGTCGTGAAGCCTCATGGTGTGAAACATTTTCTTTGCCAGTCATAACCACCACATCTAAAGATGAGGCTGTTCGAGGGACAAGACAAGAGACAGCCCATAAACACTGCCTTCTGTTACACACGAAAACATGTTATAGACTGTGCTTGGTCATACAGTGCTGCTTTTACTTTAGAAGCAGCTTTATCCTTTTTTCCTTTCAAAACTCTTTTCAACATCCTATGTAGCGGCTTTGTGCATGTGGAAGATTTTCTCAGAAAAGCATAAATAGACTGTGATCGAGGCTTGCGATCTTCAAGTAAGGGGTATTTGGAGAGGGACCGGCTGCAGGCAGTCCTTCTGAACCCAACAGGAAGGTCTGAGGCTTGCAGGACACCCACGCTGCAGATCACAGGCAGACCACATTAAATTAAAAATAGCAGATTAAAGCACGCAAAGCGCATAACAGTTGGTAGAGTATGTGAATAAATCAGGATGCGGGAGCCATAATATCAATTCACTAAATATTTTTAAATGCTTTTAACTACCAGTGATAAGAAATACTTCCATACTGATTACAGCTGTCTGCCCACTGCTAAATTTAACACAACCTAAGGGTTTAATGCTATGGTTTTTTCCTAGTAGCCTGCGAACAAGTGCGACAGCCAAAGCGAACAGGCATTTTCTAAGTAAAAAGGCGACAGGAAAAACAATCGATACGTATGGCACGGCAATGAAACGAGGGCGAAATCCCAAGGAAGGATAAGCAGAGGCGAGAGGCCTTTCGAAACGAGCCAACAGCCACTTCCATCCCACCCCGCCGACGGGAGATGTCAGGATTTCGCCGAAGACCGCGGGGCGACGGCGGCACGCTCGGCTGCGCGGCGGGGGACGGCCGAGCGCCTGAGGCGAGCACCCG
>NW_010972437.1:3167075-3168274 GCF_000737465.1 Haliaeetus leucocephalus
GGCCCGGGCCGCAGTCGGGGTCCCCGGAGGCACCTGCCGCACGCCCTGGGCGGGACGCGCAGGGGCTGGCCGCTGCCGGTCTGGAGACGGAGGGAGCCGAAACCCGCGAGCCCCCCGCGGTCCCCTCAGGGAGACGGTGGTAGCCCCGTCAGATCGGCTGCCTCAGCGGGAGGCCGCTGTACCCCCGTCCACGCTTCAGGGTGGGCTGCCTGGCGGGGCTCCGGGCTTGTGGCACGCCCTTGGCTGCGCTCCCACGAGGACCGAGGTCTTCAGGCCCACCGCGGTTCGCACCACGCTGAGGCAGAGCGGGGAACGTGCTATTCCAAACCCGTGTACAAGGGGAAGCTGAGGCCTTTACCTTGCCCCTTTTTTCCCCTGTATGCGTGCACGTGCAGAGAAAACTGTTTGTCAAATCCCATCAAACAGGCACAACTGTCAAGAGTCTTTCTGGAGCTTTTTTACCTCTTTCTGGATTACATGGTTTTAACAGCTGCCTGGCAAGAATCTGGTAACTGACGACAAGTCCAAGTCTTTTCCGATCCATGTATTATTTTACTTTTCAAGGACTAGCACATCAGATAAACTGTACTCCTTTTTAAACAAGCAAGCAAGCAAGCAAGCCGCACAGACCCTGCCTTCGTGCTGGAAAGGAAAATGAGCATCATCCAATGTTCCCCTTGAGCTGACCTAGGGGAAAACCTCGGTTCCGCCCTCAGATCTGGCTGTCAGTGTGACTTGAACACCAGAGCAAGGCTGCACAGCCAAGCACACGAGGTGGGAGGGGAGGGAAGGGGGGGGATGTAAAAAAAAGAAAAAAAAGAAGAAAATAGGCCTGAAGGGATAAATTCTTTCTTACCCCTCACAGTTGATGAGCTGAATCCCTGAAGCATGTGATTTGATTAAAATCATTGGCACAACACACAGCAACAAGAGTTACAAACACACTAAGGTAATGAAGGTGATTACATTTTTCCAAGGACACGTAACTGAAGAGCAAAGGATTGAAGATTCCCTCTTCCCCTCCTCCGTGTTGCACAAAGAGGCCAGGTATTTTCCCACAAGTTAGATTCTGCAGTAACAAGCTCCTGTACCCCACGACACATCCAATATGACTGCAATTTATGACTTCTCAACCCTTGATTATAGAATGGAATGACTTTAAGCAGTTAAAAAAAAAGGGGGGGGGGGGGGGGGGGTTT
>NW_010972437.1:3168284-3213315 GCF_000737465.1 Haliaeetus leucocephalus
GGCTTTATAAAAAAAAAAAAAAAAAAGGGGGGGGGGGGGGGGGAAGTGTCTTCTATGGAAGAAAACCAATCCAAGAAGGAAACAGATGTTGGCTTCAGGCTTCTGAGGCATCATTAAAAATGGGGATTAAAAATAACATACAAGTTACAACAAATTTTGACTCCATCTATTTTAAAGGGGTCTTAAGGGAAAAACAGTGTTAATATAAATCAGTCTTTTAAAGAAAAAAAAAAGCAGCAAGAGAGAGAATCCAGTACCTGTTAAGAATGTATGAATTCAGGCGGCTTTTCTTTTTAATAGCTTCACCCCTTAAGGTCTTCATCACACCAGAACACCTAGAAGCATTTACGGCTGCATCAGCAGATTTGCTCTGTGTCAAACCACATGCTAAGAAGGGCAGTTGGCAGCCCTGCGCTGCCGTGCACTGTAGACCAGAGCCTTTCTGTGTCCCGTGGATTCAATGCAGAAATTCTGCTTTGACAGTCCGCTCCCAGGCTCTGTTGAAACACACGCTCACCACACAGAGGTCAGAAGTAAGCAGAAGTTAGCTTCCAGCTGAGAGCAAGCACAAAAATGAGGAGGGAGAATGGAGGGAACTTTCATCATTATAAGGAAAGGTCTGTTTCGTTATTTTCCATTGTAAAGGCCTATTTCCAAGGTCTTAGCATTCACCATAGCATTTTCCCTGCAGTTAAACTTGATGGATACATAAGGAAAATGATTTTTCAGATTTGCTCTGTGCTCCCCTCACTTGCTGATCTAAGAATCTGGTACAAACCCTTGTACCTTCTTTGGGACCCCTGACAATCTCCTGTCAGGGAGCTAAGCTGATGGTATGCCATCTGAATGGAAATCTGCTGGTGCAGTAGGAGCCCAGTTCCTTGGGAGTAAATAATTGGGCTAGATGCAAGCTAGTGTTAAAATATTTTTCTGAAGTCTTTTGTTCCCAACAAGCACAGTCTCATGTCAGCTTCTCTTTCCCAGGCCCCACAGGATGGTGTCTGGGAAGACCAACCATCTACAATCTGCTCCTTGGAAAGGTCCCCCTGGGGCATGCAGGACAAAAGAAAGTGTTCGCATCCTGTATTAACAGGGCAGCACTCAGTTCAGAGAGGTCCTTACAATTATATTTACACTATCCATTTAAAGTGTCATTTGCACAAACTGCCAAGATTAGTCACAGTGCTACAATCATTGCCATCACAGTAAAGGAGTCCAAGATTTCTCTGAAAGGACAACCTCCTCCTCTCCTGTTCACAAAATGGCACAAACAGCTACATTACAAGCTTCTAACCTAACATGCAGAATCAACTCTCTCTTCTAAGCTATTTTACTCAGCAACATCTTAGCCCTGGCTGGTACATAACAGTAATTTCGTAGCAAATTCTCATGTGAAATGATGCAGTATGCTCAGCGGTCTTTTTTGGGACAAAGAGGCACAAAGACATAAGTATCCAGGACAAATTTTTCAAGTAATGGTCATAACTGCAACTCTCAAACCTGTAGCATTATGTTGACTTTCCATACCAAGACATTAACAAGTATCATCAAAACAGGTGTGCAACAGCCTTAATGAGAATACACTTGAGCTCACCAGATATTTTCGTCTTGGATTAAAGCTGTGTTTGGAAAGGAAAAAGCCCTAAGGCTACACTGGGCCTCTGACAGGGAAGTGGAAAAAAACCCTCTATGGATGGCTGGTGCATTTGTTCCTTACTGACCCGTGCCCAATCCTAAGAGGATTCTGTGCACCCAGTTGAACTCTTCTATGAAACACAAACACACATCCCCATTACATACTTTAAAAAGCACGAAAGGAATATGAAGCCCTGAACTTTAGCGCTTAAGCAATTTCTGGCCAACAGCAAGGAAGAACAGAACTGCCAAAATATTTTATAGTTGTCCATACTGGTATTTCTTGATCTTCTGGCCACAGCACAATAGGGGTCTGTAGGATACAGGCCGCTATAACAGGCCTCTGCCTTTCCCCCCCCCCCCCCCCCCCCTTTTTTTTTGTCCCCTCCAAAACCAAAGTTCCTGCAGTTCCATCTGAAACTGGATGAACACCATTTGCTGTTAGGAGTTGTACATGCACAAGCCACTTCCTCATACAGATTCTGTGTTAAGGCAGCACTTAGCATTCTTATACCCACTTGGGCTCAGCAAAACTCCCAGACATGCTCAGATTTAAGCAAGTGACTTCAACAGAACTTAAGCATCATCATAAACGATCTGCCCTTTGTTAAGATCTCACATCGCACTTTCACATGGTGTAATATTGCAAGTCTTGGTTTGGGCACTGATTTAGGACTCGAGAGGCTCACTATCAATTCTCTCTCATGCCACAGTGTTCCTGCATGGTCCCGGGTGAGCAACCCAGTCTCGTGGTGCCTGGCTTCCTGCTTGTACAAGGAAATTCTCCCACTTTGCGAGGTGTGACACTCGGACACGGCTGGGGAAGGATCTCAGGTAAAGGCCACCGGCTGCTGCTCTGAGCATTACTCTGCCATCACAGACACAGTGTTAGTCTTCCCATGCAGCATCAGGAAAACAGTATCTGGGAGCTGCACCAGAGGAGAAGAAAGCAACCTCGTTGAAATAAATCCATTTGCACTGTACTTAAATGCTACAGGGAACCAGGACATGGGTGGGAAGCAGGTGAACAGACCAAGTGCAGGAACAAGGTCAGGAGCTCTCCCTGTGCCACCGTTCCTCCTGCAGCAATACAAACATATCTGCAAATTATCTGCTGGATCCCCACAAGCGCTCCTACGTCTCAGACAGACCGATTTCTGCATTAGTCTGATGTTTCCACAGCCTAACAGGATGTGGTCACTTTAAGGCAGCCAAAAGTCTGCACCACCACCCTCCTCCCTGCTCCTGCTCTGCCTGCACAGCTGAGCAGCAGAGGCAGGGGAAGGGCTCAGCTCTGTTTTGCTCTCCAAAGTCAGGTCTGCTGCTGTATTTAAGCAGGATGATCACTCACAGATGGAGGGTGCAATTGTTCCTAGACACGTGTTTGGCTCCTGCCTCGTATAGAAAGCTAAAGTAAATACAGTCAGCATATTCCTTAGCAGTGTTTATTTGCCACTGTTGAGCATGGAAGAAAGACAAGACTGATGGCAGAATATATATTTGTTATCTCTAATCATTTCTGATGACTTCAGATACCTAGCATGCCTCTCGTCTCTACCTGTTGCCTATCCCCTAACCGCAGCACATAAGCATCCTGCTGTGCTTTCTTCCCCCTTACAGACTCGGTGGGAGTCAGATTAGAGTGATGTATAAGCATCATTATGAGACTGCAGTGGTGGAAACAAGCAAAAACATAGAGAGCTGTGTGAATTTGAAATAGAAGGGCAAACACAGGCCACAGCAGGAGACTGGGCAAGCGAAACACCAGAGACAGTAACTAATTATTGCTGTCACCATCTCCCCCCTTCTGTACTGCTACAGCACACACAGGGTGATTGGGGGGTGGGAGGGGGGCAGTCACCTCAGAAGATGCTTCAAGCTGCCTATCACTGCCCTCTTGAAGTCTTCTCCCTTCTGTTTCGGTATAATTTATTTTCACACGGTGGAATTTATGTTATTATTTTTTCCCAGGGGAGATTCTTTTTATCTCATTAACTTATTTTTCCTCCTAGATCTACTTGTTTAATATTTACCGGGTGGGGGGGGGGCAAATTAAACTAAATTAATCAATCCACTGATAAGGGCAGAGAGGGGAGGAGACCTTAGCAGCACCTCCTCTTATCCAGACACAGGCCTCCTCTCATTTCAAACACTATTTGATTATACTTCTGCGGCCATGTAGTTAATGGACAGAGAGGCTTAGACATATGATACAATTGGAAACTGTGAATTTGAAGCTGAAATCATAACTATTGCAGCCTTCTGCTGTGTCAACCAACAGGGCATAAACACTCCCCCATATGTTAAGGTGTTCTTACAGTTGGTATTAGCTAGCACCTCTCTTGCAGATGTCCATGTAACTAGTACTAGGTATTGAAAATGGGAGGAATTAAGGCAGATGACAACTAGACAGGCCAAGCTGGGTCAACTCCTTTCTGGTTACACCAGTCTAGAAATGCATCTGTGCAAAAGAGGAAGATTTCACTGTCAGTGGTACGCATTCAGCTCCCTTCATTTCTTAAAGCAATGTGTTAATGGCCTGCGCAAATACATCTCTATCTTTACCATCCCTGACAAGAAACGGACTGCAACAAAATTTTCAGCAATTTGTCACGTAGCCCAGTGCTTGATCTAGAAACCAGATAAGTCAGTAAAAAGACATGCTGATTTCCACGGGCTTTGGACAAGGTTTCACGTGATGCAGTGAGGATAGGACAAGAGGGAAGAAAAAGCCTATGCATTTTGCTGCCTTGTATCACATAAAGAGGGCCAGAGAGATCTGGGTTATTTGCTGTTTATTTGGGGTTTTTACTTTTATCTCCTGTCCTTCTTTCCTGGAAAATACCAAGTTCTCTGATTCTGCTTTAAGTTTTCCAACAGACAAACAAAAACCTCCCACATTGGACACTTTACCACACTACGGAGCTGCTGGCCTGGCTGTGGAGTTTGGACTCTGTACCAGAACAGACACTCTATACCAACTGATGCTAAGGTACTGGAGTTAAAAAAGAAGAAAAAGAAATGAGGAAAAAAATAAAAAAGAATGCACAAAACCAAGTTAGCAAGAAGAAAGTTCAATATTTAAATTTTCTGTTCTCAGCCCTATTCCATTTATGGGTATATATATACAGTATCTTAAATCTCCCATGTCACTGATCTTAAATCTCTGGTGTCATTGATCTTCTAAAGGAAACATGGAGACAAAATAGAGGATGTAAGAAAAGTATGTTTAGGGCTTCCTTGTGCACAGCCTAAGTATATATGAGTTTAAAGTAGTCCAATCCTACCCACCCCCCAACTCAGGACAACAGTCTTCGGACGTTAAAAGCAGTATCTTCCAGTACTCATAGTCTGAAGTGATTCACCATCTTTGAAGTATTCTTTTTCAATCTAACTCCTCATTTTCCACTGACTTACATTTTGAAGTATGCCTGACCTTTAAAGAATTCAGCAAATGGTCTCCAGGAGGTAGGATTCCTGTTATATTGAAACATCCTGTGTACCCCTCTTAGTGTAACATCAGGTAATTGTACAAGTTGTATTTATCTAATAAGTCATAGTCATTAAAAAGATATCATTGATAGTTCAAATGGACACTACACCAACCTCTCTTTATACACTCACTTCACCTAAATAACCTACAGCAATTAGTTATTTGTAATCCCTAGCTTTGAAGCTCTTTTTTACTTTCATCCTCAAGATTAAATTCATTGAACTGTCATGCTAATATAAAATAACAAATTTTAATCTCAGTTGCATCAGGACATAATCTTTATTTTAACATAAGAAGATTTCATGTCCTTGGTCTTTTCGCTTCTCAGTACCTGCATAATCTTCACTTCTGTCTGGTACTATGTACAGCCGATGGGACACCAACGGATGCATGCTAGCTATGTTGAAATCTATCAGCTGAAACAGAGTAATTTTGGAAAGAAGCTACCAGGTCTGTTGTCCAACGTCACAGTCTTGGAAGTGAGGAGCATGACACAAGCTAAATTAAGCAGGAATCCTCATCAATCCATTCTCAGTGCGCAGTGAAGAAGGAACTAACAAGTCCAACACCAGCTCTAGGACTCAGGTAAGATTTGGGACTGTTCTGCTAGTAAGTTCCTTCTCCGACCTCAACTATATTTTTCACAGTCCCCAAAAGCCAGCAAGAGATTTCATCTTTCAAGTCACACAAAGAAAGAAATCCCATCCCTGAAGTTGCATTTAATTAGAATCAGTGTGGAAGCAACAGCAACTAACATGCAGTTGCCACCAAGGAGGGAGCAGCACTGTGGCAGTTTTCTCTCTGATGTTAGGGGTTAGCTCATAATCCAAAGGGAGGTGTTTTTCCCTTTCATCAGAGAAGTTATGGGGCCAAGAGCTCTGTGGGGAGAACGATATGACATAGGGTGTCAGTAACATTTTTTGAGGAATGCTGTAAGTCTGGATTAAGCTCACATCTGCTAGATGGAAGCTAATGGAAACAAATCAGCCTAACAGATTGTAGTCCATGTTGCTTTATGGTTAAATACAAAACATGCTATGCAGTACTATATATTCCCTTACAAAAAGGAAACACTAGACTAGAACTTTGCAGAATGAAGGTCTGTGAAATAAACCAATTAAAATATCTGAATACACTAAAATATAGATGAGAATTTACTATTTGTTTTCAGGAGAACAAAGGGTACATATATTATGGTACTGGCTTACCTCAAGCTAGTTGGACCATCACAGGCCATGCTAAAACTGATAGATGTCCAAATTCTTCCTAGAAGATAAGTCAGAAACAGCCATTATATACCCTTTTGCTACAGCAATACTTGGAAACAGCAGAGAGCCAATATTCACGGTCACAGGTCACAGCCTAGAAGCTTGTCTGCAAGCTGAAGGGGGTGATGGGGCTCAGTTCCACGTGTTTACAAAAGGCAAAATGCCAGAGGAATTGCCAGAACAGCTCTGAAAATAAGCAGAAACACCAAGCTCTTTGGGGCACAGAATCAATGGGAGGGGCAGACTTGGAAATCCGAGTTTCTTCTGCATTCAGAAACAAAACTATCCACACTCTCCTGCAAATTTGAAACAAGATCATGTATCATAGCTGGTTCACCGGAGTTTCTTCTTCTTCTATCAGAAAACAATTCCACCAACCCCAGATTTCTTTTATTGCATGAGTGGCAGGATGAAAACAGTGTTTTGCTTCTAATGTTTCTACTACCTGGTCCAACTGCAGTTTGTATCCCAATACTTGACCAACTGTACTAGCTGCTACACAGGCTGAAGAGGACAAAGTTCCTCCTCTGAAGAGCACAAACCTTTGGAACATGAGGAATGAAGGCAATCCAGCAGCACAGTTATCTTTGTTTAGCTTTACTAAATTTTACCTTACATACTTCGTAACTGCTACAGAGACTTGCATTTACTGACAGCATTCATTCTGAAGTGGGTGGTGGTGGTTCTTCAGATTATACACTTTTAGATGTTTTATTCCTCATTCTCGCTACTTCCTTGCTAAAAACTGGGATTTGACTTTTTACAATGGTTTATAATGTAAGCCTGAGGGAGGAAAAATCCATTTTTCTTTCTGTGCTTCAGTTAAAGAAGGAAATAAGTAACATGAGCCATGAAAGGACTTTGATCCAGAACTAGGGAATGTAAATGCTTTACAGATGCCAAATAAGGATGTTTCCAAAGAAAAAGAAAACAAAGCATTCTCTACCCCAGCCCCTTTTCATTTCCAAACAAGGTAATGGAAGGAGAATTTTGTAAGATTTTGATGGAAGTTCCATTTCTCCAAGAGGTTGTTCTGTTTTTAATAATTACATACATTCATCAGAATTAACAACTGATTGTTTTGACAGGGGCTTATTGTGTTCCTGGGAGTGAAAAAAAAATAATTTCTTTAGATCAGGAGTGTCTCTTAAAGCCCAATAGCCACTGGAGAGAAACAGGTTAGAGAGGCAGGAATCCATCCTTAACTGCAATGCTGTTGGTGAAATTATAATGTCCTGCCTGATGGTGGTACTGCCTGCACAATGCATCCTAGGAAAGACCACAGCATGTACTGCCAGTGGTGAAGCCCGTGCAGAAAGTGCCCCGCACAGGAAGATCTTGTGGCTGGCCGGTGTTATTTGTACTGGATTGCTGGACAGCATAGGACCTTGCTCTGACTTACAAACACCAACATCAGTTCATCCTGCGTGTTCTTTATCAAAATCCAGCCTCTGTGGATAAGCACTGCTGAGAGTCTTCAATAAACAAAAAAAAGATCCAATGGACTAAAATAAGAGGTGTTTCCGACTAAATGCTACTTTCCCTCTAAGAAATAAGGAGCCCGCCCTCTATTTATGTGAGCTGGAACAAGGTATCTGACAGGAAAGTCATGATTCCAACATAGAGTAACTGTTGCAGTCTACTAAAATCCTTTTAAATGGATTTGTCTTTCACTGTAGAAGCCTTTCAGAGCTCATACAACATGAATCTCTGCTACATGTTTATAAAAAATAACATGAAGTACTCTTTACATATGCAGGATACAATAGTTAAAGTTCTTCTGGCATTGTATATTCTTAAACATGCGTTTTGCACAGTATTTTGACTCACCAATGGATGGAGTAAATAATGCTCAGCACACGTGCCTGGTCCCCAGATAAAAATCTACAGATTCCACCCATACAGATGGGCCCTGCACTTGCATGATGCCTCAAGGACATTTGTAAGATTCTGCATGAGTGCAGATGTCTTCCCTGATCCTCTTGCAAGATCAGAATACTGGGTCAATGGCTGTGCTCCAGATAATGTCACTATCAACATCTCCAGACATAATCAGATACAGCTACAAGAATAAAGCTGGTCAGAAATGAGCTTCTAAGCTTATGGTACAGCTGCCTTACTCCCCTCTAATTCCCTAAATCCCAGAGCATAGTGAGAATGAAAAAAACACCTTGCTGGTAGAAAAACAGTGCCATGAAGCAGCCAGTGTTCAGATATGGGAAATGATTGTTGGAGTTCAGAAATGTCAAACCTACATCATTGGGGAATGGCAAGGTGAGAGCTCGTTCCGTTATCTCTCAAAACAAAACTGTATGAATGTATCAGGATGTAACTTTTCTGATTGTTTACTTCACGTTAAAAACAAGTTTATGCTTGTATACTAGTACTAATGATTTAATAATGCATTAACATCTTAACTCTGCTGTCCAGCCACGGCAGAATTAACTAGGACTTACAATAAATAACACGTTACAAATCACACCCCTATCACACACCACTTCCTGGCAGGTTTTGCAGTTCCTTTAGCGCAGGAAACAATATGTTTCAGTACAGGATATCAGCGATTCTGTGACTGTGTTGACTACGCAGGAAACTAATTTTCCAAACAGTATGTTATGGATTCAAATCCACTTACATGGAAGCGGGAAGGAGGCACAGTCAGAGAGGCAGGAAAAGCTAAGCCTATATTACCAGAACGCTCCCCACTAAACAGCAACATCTTGAACCAGTATGCCAAGTAGGGCAGGCTGGTTTCAATCATGATGGTCTGCAATTCAGCGTGAGACTCCTTACTAAGTCCTCCATGTCACACTGCTGATTTGCTAGCGGCTTAAGATAGCTGACAGCAGGCTATACTCTTCCTTTCCAGCATTAGGCCAGATGGCCTGAGTTCACTCCAGCAAGTCAGTTTAGCTGATATGAAAAAAGAAACACTAAGAAGCATTCTTATCACAGCAATGAGACACAGCCAAGCCCTGGAAAGGAAAGGGAACCTGCCTCCTGAAGGATGGAAAGCATTGTTCTGCCATAGTAAATAGCACCAGCTGGGCTCTCGGATGTCTTTCTGTGGGCAGACTGCTGGGGAGAATCCACACTCTAAACATGCCTTGCAATAATCTACCCCAGATGCAAGTAAATGTTTAAATTTTCAACAGCTACTAAATTGCAGTATTTCTTAGACTGCTTGAATATGAGGGAGAATAAAACAGATCAATCCACTTCATCATCATTGGAAGAAGGAAGAGGAGAGCACTGCAAGCATCGCTGGCAGAGCAATCCCTCGCTGCACACAGCCCAGGTGCTCGAGCCCAGGGAGCTGGGTGGCATCAATGTCTCTTGCAAGATTTAGAGTGAATTCACTGGCTCAGTCGTGGCTTGCAGACCTACATCTCCCAGTCTCCTCAGACATCAGACCCTGGCACTCATTCCTGCAGGCCCTAAAACTAGCACTAAGCCCATTGTTTCCCCAGTATAAATGCCTTTTTCCCCACATAGAAACTGGTGTTAAAAGTGTCAGCTTTCAGGGATACCTGGTAGTTAAAATGAAACAGAGAACTTCACAAGGCAAGCACAGATAAAGTGCAAGAGAACAGCAGATAAAATTAATAATTTGTATGCCAAATAGACTTTCGTCCTCTTCCCTTTCTGGGAAAAATGCTTTAGCCAGTGCCTCTTCTAGTCTGAGGGCACCTCTTGGAAGAAGGTAACAACTGTCCTCTAATTTAGTGTAAGATCCCTTTGACTCCCCTCAGACTGGTTTCCAAGAACTGATACCAAGCGTCACAATTTCTGTTTTCCAGAAAAGTTCAGCAATGGAGTCACTGAGCAAATCCTTTGGCAGAGCAGGAAGTCCCAGTACCCACCACTACGCTTTAACCACTATGCATTGCTCCTTCTTCACACCCACACTTGCCCGATTTCAAGCACATAAATCAAACTTTTGACAAGACAACACACAAAGTGCGCTAGACAGTTCCACATTTTAACCTTAAATTAAAACAATAACGCAAAGCTGTTTGCTTGTTAAGACCCTTACTCTACATAACACTGGACCAAGGACCCAGACCTTAACTCTTCATCCTTGGGAAACATATTCTGGGATAAACAAGAAAGCACTTGAACTAAACATAGTGGTAGCGGGTACTTTAAGGAGAGTCCAGGACTACTATCTTGATTAGGATACCTGGAGTTTTCTTTTGGCTTTAAGCCATATAAAATGGATGTGATATAACAAGAAAATGATCCAGTTAAAGAGAAAAAACATATGAGTAAAACAATGTAAAAATTGAACAGATTAAACATGTTCGAAATAAAAAGTTAAAATTAATTGCTCATCAGTTTGGGTGTTAAAAGAAGAATTGAGCGGGGTCAAGGGTTACAACTTTTGTTTATCAATAGAAAGACCACACATTCCTGAAATAGGGGAGAATAAATAAAAAGACCGCATGCGTTTACAGAGACATGATTTGCAAGCAATAGTAACAGAAGTATTACAATCAGATGCACGTTAATTCCTTTGGGGGGAAAAATTACAAGCCATAGCAGCAAAACTCCAGAGGCAGGTAATAAGGAGGCCCCAAGAAACCCAAAGGAAGCAAGAACAGAGGTAAAACCTTTAACAGATGTGTCAGGAAGTTGATAGCTGAACTGCACAGGAAGTCCCAAAACATCTCCCAAATGCCAGTATCTATATACCACATAGGCATCCCTCACAGCAGTGCCGGCAAAGACCCTTACTGGAGGCCTCTTCTCTGACATTGGAGAAAGCTTTATAAGACTCACTTGGAAAGTGATTAAAAATAACCCAAAGAGGATGCAATCCAAGCAACTAGAGATACAAGCCAAAATGCAAATGTGGTGGTGGCTGGATTTTGTGTTTTGTTTTGGTGGGGTTTTTGTTTTGTTTTTAAATCACTGCATATGCACTATAGGAAAAATAAGATTTTTGAAGGGTGGATGACTGTGGTACATGGCATTGTATCAGCACAAAGGATGTAGAGCTGGCAGTTGACAAGTTGCCACGAACAGCAGGCTTGCATTTCTAACACCAAGAGAATAACCAACGTACAAAAATGTAGTAACTCCAAAAAGTTTGTACTGTAGGCCTGTCTCCAATGACTGAAACACCCAAGAGCTACCTCAGCACAAAGAAGCATAGAAAGAAACTGTAACTGGCCATGAGAGAAAAAGCAAGCTGCACCCAGGAGCATATATGCATTTTTTTACTTGCACATGGGCAAGTGAATGCATATTAATACTGGAAAGTTATTCTCCCATCTTCAGACAGTGATTCAGAGAAAGATCTTAACATATAAACCATGCAAAGGCTTATGCAATTACTAATTGTAACTTCCTACAAATAGTGAACAAATGATGTGTATATGACAGCATTTGGTAATTAAATGTCTTTGTTCCTGTAAACTCTGTAGGAATGTTCCACTAAATCTTACGCACAAAACAACAAAACCAAAAAAACATAGGGTTATGACGACTAGCAGGGAAGCATTTTGGACAAAGATGGACTTGTTCATTAAACTTGGCAAGTCAGAAAGCCCATTCAAATCTTCAGTAGAATACCAGATTAGAGTCAGCAAAAAGCTTAGAAAAAGTAAGGTTGAGTTTCTTGTATGAATCTTGGTCAGCTGCTGTCCTAGGCCTATCATATTCTGTGTGCAGATGGCAGAAAATTTCATACAACATCCTGAAGCACAATATAAGCACAGACAAGAAAAGCTGTTCTTGGAAACATGCTACCTAATTAAGATAAACCAGGCTTTGAATCAGCTACTTGAAAAAAAGTACACTTTGCCTTAACACCAAGTTGTAGAATGTGTTCAACTGTGTTAGTTCACACAGGCAAAACCACCCGTATCAACAAGCACTTCTAGACTTAATACAGATACTAAGCAGGAAGCCCAGTTTCTAGAAGAATGCTGCAAGAGAAGCTTCTCAGTGACCACCTGAGAATGCTTCTGGAGTCACAACACATGAATGCATCTCTTGCCACAGAAAAGCATGAGGCAGTAAGGCCAGTAGTGCTGCAGACCCCAGTCAGCTGGAGAAGTAGCTTTACACCTGCGGTCCAATACACTTCTCCAGCATCATCTGGGCAAACAGCAAAGCCTATGATACAGCCTGCCACTGCAGGAGACAACAAATGCAATACAGAATCTTGTGGAGCTCTAATAGCAATTACAATTGTACTGCTGCATGGGTAACAAAATGACCCTACAGCTTGTCACTACAAAGTCATGGTCACCGTTTTCAAGAGAACAAAACCAAGCCGATTTGCAAAGTGTGTCATCTCTAGTTTTCTAAGCTTTAAATGAAAGTGGTCCCTGAAGAAAACGGTTATTGTGTTAAATAACTCCACATAAGGCATCTGTAAAATAAAATGACAAGTTTAAGTTACCATGTGTCATGGTTTAACTCCAGCCAGCATCTAGGCACCATGCAGCCGCTCACTCACTCCTCCCCCATCCCAGTGGGACAGGGAGGAGAATCGAAAAAACCAGAAGTAAAACTCCTGGATTGAGATAAGAACAGTTTAATAACTACAGTAAAACAAAATACAATAACAACAACAATAATTAAAAAAAAATAATTGTAATGAAAAGGAATATAACAAAACAAAAAAAAAGAAACACATTAGACCCAAGAAAAGACAAGTGATGCACAACGCAATTGCTCACCACTCACTGACCAATACCCAAAGCAGTGATCCACGCCTCCCAGCCAACTCTCCCCAGTTTCTATACTGAACATGATGTTCTAAGGTATGGAATATCCTTTTGGCTAGTTCGGGTCAGCTGTCCTGCCTGTGCTCCCTCTCAGCTTCTTGTACACCTGCTTGCTGGCAGAGCATGGAAAACTGAAAAAATCCTTAACTTAGATAAGCACTACTTAGCAACAACTAAAACATCAGTGGGTTATCAACATTATTCTCACACTAAATCCAAAACATAACACTATACCAGCTACCAGAAAGAAAATAAACTCTATCCCAGCTGAAACCAGGACACCACAGTTATATCCTTTACAATAAATATAATAAACTGGAGAGAGTAAGAAACAATTATGCCCTTGATTTTGCTTACTTTTTTAAAAATGTCAGGGTGGTGGGTTTTTTTTAAGGTACTGATACAAGACTGGTAGTACCATGTAACTGTTAGTATTATTACAGAAATATTAGCAGTAATATTTGTATGCAGCTGAATGTTTAATACATATTGCAGTGAGACAAAAATCTCTGCTTGCTCTCACTGGATATTATGTACCTCCCAATCTTGTCAAAATTAACTTAGAACCTAGTGTTACAGAAATCTCTAATTATAGCTCAGCAGGGTTTTTAAGACAAATCTATTCATCATCGTGTTTGTTCTGTGGAAATACAAGATATATGTACAGAAACATCTGCCAACCAATGTAGAGAATAATTAATTTTGTATACATTTAACTTATTTTTATTAAGTTAGGAAATAGCTTTTTTTGAAGGTCATTTCTTTGGTCTTAAAAAATTTAAACCCAAGCCACCTGGTTTTCATTTCCTGGCATATTCCTTCTGTCTCAGCTGCATACTGTGCTAAAAACAAAGGCTCCATTCTTTAATTGAGAATATCAGACGCCTTTAACCTTCATTCTGTTGCTAGTGCCTTGGAATGTGAAAAAGCTAATATACAATATCCTCTTTTATTACCTAAAATAATAAATGGCCAGTTCCATTCCTTTTATCAGCTGGGCTCAAGATCCACAGATCCTTGGAGACTTAGACTTCGACAGGGACAAAAATGTATGGCTTTCAAAGCAAAATCACTGTATTTGAACACAGTTCTGTTCTACTGTTTTGCGTGGCAGGCAGGGATTGAAGGTCACTATTTCTGAAGTTGCCTAAGACTGGAAATAAGTCACCTCAGACCCTTGTCACCCTACGGTGGTTAACAGCCATCACATCTGGTCTCAATCAAAAGCCAGTAATGAACGACAGCTAGCCTATTCAAAGGCTTGTATGATGTATGGTTTTAACATAAAAAACTGGTATAGAGCATTAAGACCAGTGAAAGATGGCATTCTTCAGTGAGAAATGCAAGCCGTCAGAGGAAATAGGGCGGGGGGGCGGGGGGGGAAGAGCTGTACAGCTCATTGAATCAGTTTATTAGCCAGCTCAGAGCAGAAGATGATTGCTAATAAATCAAAGAAATATTTATCTATCAATGGAAAGGAACACTTGGATATTAAGGTGACTAAACTGTCTCCTACTTGTGAAAGGAACAGGAGATTCAGAGTGAATAAACAAATGGGTGTAGACCCTGCAGAAGATCTTAAAAACGAGCAAACGAACAATTTATCTCTTTTCATCAAGAAAGCAAGCTTTCAGAAAACCTGAAACTCTAATTATGACCACTATCAAGAAGGGAAACAGTAACTGACTTGAGACCCATCAGATACAGCCTCAAGATCCATTAATTTACAGATCAAGTCCATTAATTTACTCCCTGACTTACTCACAATTCATAGAACATTTGTTGCTGTTTTGCTTGCAAATAAAACGACTTAGTCATAACTTCCATAACATTTGGTCTGGGGCTTGCGTTAGGAGTGACTGCACATAACTGGATAAGGAAGAGGCACTCCTCACCCAGTGGTGCACTGGATCTCTTAAGCAGGCTTCTCGGAGGTCTTAACAAGCCAATGGTTTCAAGGGGTACAATTGGGAAGGGAACACAGGGAAGGCTGCAGTTTAAACCATGTAGGCCAGAAGGAAAGCCAGCACTAGAGGCCAGGGGCAGCAGAAATCTCTTTCAGCTACTACTGCTGAGACTCAAGGCTCTCCAGCATGCAGCACCATGCTGATGTACAGATTGGTACTTTGGATCACAGGGAGAGTCACATTTACCTCTTCCCTTTTTAATCAACTGGCAAATAGTGAGATTCTGCAGTTGGTTCACAGATGTACATTAAATAACAGGCACTCACTTTACTCACACATCAACACTTCCCACATTTAGTGAAGAACCACAAATTTGAAAGCTGTTTCCCATCCCACCCCAGTCTATTAGTAACGAGGGTATTCATTACAGCAGCTTAAATAGAGGGAAAATATGTTGCTTAGCTTGGAGAAAAATGTGTAGAATAATCAGTGTGATGCAATGCTGTCTGAAAATTGATTTCACAACAGCCATTGCACCAAAAGGTTTAAGAAAGTGGCCTTCAGAGACCAACTTGTGAAAAATAACCAAGAAAAAACTTGTACCATGTAATCTCTGGGAGTCACATGGATGTAAAATTGATAAGGAAAACACTTTGGTTTGGTTTGTCTGTAAAGCTAGTGAATAGAGTATGCCACAGTGATAAGCATTCTTAACGTTTCCTAGCATTCATTGTTAAGACCATTCTGTTTATTACAACCATATGAAGCTCCAGCCTTTCTTAACATGGTAGAAGCTACTTCATAATGAACCATTTGTCAGAGAGCAGAATTCTTTCAGTGAAAAGAACAAAATATTGGAAGTCTTGTTTTGTTAATTTTTTAAGGACTTTTACATGGAATTTTACTTCAAGATCACCACATCCACACTTTGCTGCATAATTCTTTGAAATTCTGTCAAAAAAACTCAAAACTTTATATGCTGGGCAACAAAATTCTCTTCTTATGAAAAAAATGCCACTATTGAAGCAATCTCAGGGTCTCTGAAAAAAGGTAAATTAAGATTTACCTTATGTCTTTAATGACAATTACCAATGCATTTCAGGGTTATTTGCAAGCCTTTATTTACTAACTTAAAACTCCTCAACTCTGTCTTGAGCAGGCACTCCGGCTTGAAGTTCTTCTGCTGTGCTTTGGAATAAGCTTTCCAGTGTTCCCTCTGGAAGTACACCCAAAACAGCATCACAGTAAATCTAGCCTTTCGGTAACCTTCTGGCATCCTGTTTCCTTGTCTTGACAGGAACACCCTGACAAGCTTCATCTGACTCCTACAATGACTCTACCATAGGCTCAAGAAACTGAATGTAAAAAGCCACCGAACAGGCTCCATCTCCACTTCACCTGGCAGAGGAGCAGCCCATGTAGCTCAGGCTGGGCAAGGAAGACCAGTATCAACCTTGCCAGTATAGACAGACATGCACACTCTACTCCCTCGTATTTTCCAAAGCAACTTAGAGTTTGGCAGCGGTATTCTTCAATATCCCCCTGTATCTGGCATGTTCCAGCCTGAGCAGCAGAAGCAGAGTCAGAATTTTCCAGCAGTGGCTGATTATTCATGCATCCAGGAACTGCTGGAGTTGTAAGCGCAACAAACAGAGGCAGGGAGAATCTCTCTCCAGTACTCTCACTGACACCACAGCTACTGTGCCAAGACATGCAGGGGTGAAAATAAGTCTGATACAGACACAGGGGGAAGTGTACAGGTTTTGGTGCAGAGAATGGAGAGTGGAAAGATGCAGATTAGATAGATGCCATGGAAAAATGGGGTATAAGCAAAGTGGGTACAACTGAATCAGAACAGTAGGAGCGAAGGGGGTATATATGTGTGAAATTGTACCAAAAGTGACAGAGGTATAGAAGCAAGAGAATCCAACTACAGGTGAACTACAAGTGAACCAAAGAAACATTAAGTCATTATCTTTTGCTGCTCTCAGAAAGTAGCTCAGACAAAACACACAAAAAAATTTTCTTCCAATCTTTTAAGATTAGCATACCTTAAGGATAACTGCTAGCCTAACTAATTTTCACCCTATTAGTTCAGGCTGTAAAGGGGCATGCTTTGATGGAGAAGTTTAGACTGTAAGGAAATGTAGGTATGTAAAACTGTTGCATCCTTTTTTCCATTAAAAACGACAAACTAAAAAATCAGTTACAATCAAGAACACAAAATTGTTAAATCAAATATTCTCAACTAGGAATAGCCCAAGGCAGTATTGCTTATTGCAGTATGGCTTACGCTCTTAATTCACTGCTGCTTTCCAAATGCATCATTGTAATTGATTTTAAAAAATACGTACATAAATCACATACCTTTTTTTTTTCCTATGGGTCCCTCCACCTCATTCCGCATACTGGATGAGCCTGTTCAGAAGAATTGGGGCTGTCAGTCAGGCTTTTGTCCGTAGAATTTTCTTTTGCAATTCACTGATAAAGTTGGGAGCTGTATGTAAATCCCAAAGGTAGGGGGATGCTGGGAAGGAGCACTTGGTTCCCTTTACAAAGTAACCTAAATAAGGAAGTTGAGACTCTCTGGACATTCAGATTTTATGCTTCTACCTGTATTTACCAAACACCACACAGTAATTTCTGTAGCAAGGTAAACTTCTCAGTTGCCAAGCCATGGCACGTCTCCCATTTTATAAACAAGCAGCAGAACAGCAGAAGTAGACCTTTCATTCACTTAGCCTAGTCTATTTTTCTATATTAATGGCACAATTAATTATTCATTAATGGTATTTAGATAGCAGTGACCCAATCTTTCCATTCATTTAAACACTTTGCTCTTTGTTGTCCTGAATCAGAAATCTGCAGGTGAGCACCAGCCACAACCTCCAAGTAAAACTTTCCCCTTCATCAATGATTTTAATTTGTACTGGAAAAGAAACATGTTTGCCTAGAGATAGATGGATGTAATACCAGTATATCTAGATAGTTACTTCCTTCCCCAAAATGTTTTGCCCTTGGGCAGAACAAAAATGGGAGTCAGTATTCTTAGATACTGTCCCCTTAATCTGCCTGTGCTAAATAAAACTTGGTATGGTTGCTAAACAACATCGGCAAAATTCTTTAAGAGCTGCTGTAGGCTCCTAGGAAGTCACATCAAACAGTGTGCGACCCAGAGACAGCCTTTCTAGGTAAGAGTTCCACAGATCCACAGAAGTCTCAGGAAAGAAAAAAAGGCCTACTGATGACACTGCACATAAAGAATTGCACTTCAATATTGCTGCTTCAAACCTGACTTCATACCAGATACTCGGTATAGGAAAAAAAAAAACCAAGACGAACATTACAGTTCTATGTACAATTCTGTTTCATCAAACAGATCTTCTTCCCCTTTCTCTCCTTCTCAGGAAAGAAGAAAAACGGTTTGTATCCTCCTCAAAAAGATTTATGAAAATACTTTTGAGAATTAAAGTGACAAGCTTGAAAGATATAAAAATGAGAACAAGCTGAAGTTGCTCCTCTCCATCTTACTAGAAAATTTTTACAATTTGACTTGTTTATAAAATAACTATTTTGCTAGGACATATCTAGAAGTCATGAGCCATCACTCATTCCTACCTGTTTCAGAGCTCTCTTGGCTAGTCTGTCAAAACTCAGTGGTTTTTTTCAGCCCTCCACCCTCTCTATTGGCACTTGCTTGGTCCTATCTTGCAGAACTACTGAAGAAATGAAGATGGCAGGCCATCTGTAATACAAACAATATTATTAAATAAGAAAGCACTAGAAACAGACTAGAATGCACATTACTCTCCAAGGGAACAGTTCAGCAATAAAGACTTCAAGAAGTTCCAGCTGTAGTCACCTAACAAACTTTAGAATAAAGCACACTGCCGAAAAAAGTCACATTTTTCATCTCCTAACAAATTAGTGCCTTCATAAACAAAAGGGTCTCAAGTTGTTGCACCACCTAACAAAAACTTTGGCCTTGAAAGACAGGGTGGAATTTTCTTATATGCTGAATAGCTAAAGAATCTCACATTTAAGTAAAACAGCAGAGAGAAGTCAGCTAACAACATTGCATTGAACTTGGTAAGATGGAACTTAATCACTCAACTTGCATCAAGGAACTCTCAGAAAAACATGCCTGATAGCCAGCTACTACCTTCTGTTATCTTAGAAACACACAATAATGTACAATACTACCAGAATGATTTAACCTTGTGTTTTATGTGGTTTACTGTCAGGTATCAAGATCTTTTTCTTTTTAGTACACGCAGAGAAGTAAAAAAGCAAATGAGGAAATAAAATGCTTTTCTTATCTCAAGCTGAAGCATTTCATGTGTCACACACACACTTAGAAATTGCCTCATCTCAGGTGCTGGGGACATTACTTTCCTAGCTCTTTATAGCAACTATAGCACAGCCTGTAAGTATTATTTGACTTTTTATACAACTATACATGCCAAAAGACATGCTAAATGCAATCTATAGGCAAAATTTGTGCAACTGATTTTACACATACCATTTACAATAAACTGCTTAACTTCTGAAAATTTAACAAGCTAATCCATCCCCACAACAAGGATACTGCAGATGAAGCAATAATAACAACAAGCAATGAAACACTACTTTTTCCATGAAAATAAACTGCCACTACTACAACCATCAGCCAGACTACAGCTACATTATCGCATGACAAAGATACACACATTAACTACAGTTTGTATGTTTTTCTTATTTATTCAAAAGCTAAGGGATGACAAAAAGGGTTAAAATGTTTTATGCCACCTATTTATTACATGAACAAATACTTAATCCAAAGGGACTCGTTTTACAAGCCCCTCTGTCCAAAAACCACACACAAATTAATTTTTATACACAAATGTTTATTTCTCAAATAAACTTCCCCTTTAAACACAAGGAATGAAATCTAAATCTTCATAAAGATGAATCCAAAATGAAATCCCTCCAGTACATTGTAATCACTGTTTTCTTGGTCACTACTGGCTTTAACTGTTTAACATCAAAAAACAAGGACATATTTAAAAAAATCATGCTACTGGATTCCTAGCTCTGCCTCTGACCAGCTCTATACTGATCTCCGATATTTTAAAATTTTACATCATCAAATCTGAAGCATTTAATTGAAGAACAGCTGTGCATTAAACACAAACAACTGAACAAGAAGATTATAAGATGTAATCAAGTTCATAACGAATATAGGTGTTCTTCTCATCGTTATAGATTCTTGGGTAATGTGCTATCAGAGCATCCTGTGATCCGATGTAGATCGAATTATAAATCTTCCAATAAACATCTCTGACTTTCCTGGCAGGGTGAAACAAACCCTAGAAAACAGAACAGAACAAAATTTATTAAAAGCTTAAGGTCTAAATGTCTGTTATTGATTTTAATCAAGTTTTGCACAATAGGCATTTAAAAAAGCAATTATAGCAACTAACACCACTTATAACAAAGAAGGTACACTAAATGTGTCATTCCAAATTTCTGTGACTATCTAAACTAGCAAGTAGTAACAAAGTATTATTTAGAGACAAATCTTCTTATCTTTTTTTCTGCAGGGAGAAATTCCAACGAATATATTTCTAGTTATGTATTCTTCTTTTAAAATAAAAATGAAAACCTGCTGCAGTATATTTGGTTGGAACTGAGTCTTATCTTTGGCTCTGCTAATTGTTATTTGTGCAGAGCGTGCTAGATAGGAATACATGAGATAAACTATTATTAAACCTAAAAAAATGAGCAGAATGTGAAAGCTCTAGAAAAAAGTTCTATACAATAAGAACATACAAGTATTTGTAAAAAAAACCAAACTGTGCAAGAGACTTCTTTCACCTTCCTACTGATGTCAGTATCTTTATGCTGAGATCCCCCACATAAAAAAAACCCACAGTGAAATTCCATATCTGCAAATAATTAATCAAATGCTGTCACATCTTCTCTACATTGACCTGCGTTACATTCATCCTTGCTTCCCACCTGTTATGTGAGTTTAGATTCTATAGTCAACGCACCAAGAACTGTTATGTGCAATTACACAGAAAAGGAGCCTTCAGATTTTACTGCCACATACACATTTACAGAAGCTGAACTGACTAGTGTTGATATAATGGTATAAATTCTGATCAAAGCACTGTTTTCTAGTGCTTCACTCTTACACAGTTCTAACTGTTTTTCTTAGCTAATGACAAATAATGTTCATTTAATATTACACCTATCCTGTCACGTATCTCACTTTTTACTTGTTCTCATAACTCCTTGCACTATTAATTTATTCCCCAGTCATTAGTCAGTGTCCTCCAAACCTGCGAGATGCTTCCATTTTACAGGTCAGAGTGCCAGGCTCTTTTAGCCAATTTATAGTCTAAGTTACCTGCTAGTTCTATGCAAGTTCCTCAGTGTAATCAGCTATCTCACTATACCAAAATCTCTGTTCATTGCATATTTCAATTACTGAAGTTCTTGGTACAGAATGCCATGTTTAAAGAATAGTTTAAAGAGACAAAGCGCCACACTGTTTTCCTTTGCTGGAAATCTTCAGTTGACTTTTTTGTCTCCTGGAAAGAAGTCCTGCCTGATAATTGCTGTCTCTGCTATCCCAGCATACACAAGGACATACCTGTAAACAATACTGCAACATTCTGCAGGGACCAATAGCAACTCTGAGGCCCTCCAGAGCCCCCATAACTGCCTGAATAACATGCGGAGAGGTTTCAAACACATTAGGCCATACATAATTTAACAAATGATTAAGAGAATCTTCACAGCCAAACCCATAGACACCAAGAGACATATGTTGCACCACAGCACTGGCTGTTTGTCTGTGTACAAGGTCCCTGGAAAGAGAAAAATGGTCTGTTAATACATTAGAAGCAACATGAGTGGGCAAGCATAATATTCCTTTTCAATAAAACTTTTTTTTGAAAGCACTAATATACCCTTTTAACCCATATTTACTGACAGCAAGAGGCAGAGTAACAAAAATCAGAAGACTGAAAAAAGACGGAATTTTCTGACAAATTACTGCACTCTAATTCCACAGCAAAAGTACTAACAGACATTATCAAAAGCAGTTTGAACATAAGAAGTCTTGACTCACTTAAAATGTTTGTATCATTTTAATCTTCAAAAGTATTAGTAAAATAGAAGTATACAATCTGAATTATTTGCAGACAATTGCTTCCAAATTATGCTGGTCACTTAACTTCTTTAGCAAACAAGAACAATATGCATATTTGCTATCGTTAGACCCAGCTATATATACTTAAAATACATGACTATGGCTAACTGTACCCTAGATAGAAAGAAGTGCACTCACCTGTCCATTAAAGCATCTTCAAGCAATGGCGTAACAGCATAAATGTAATCTTTTCCCATCTCTCCAATATATTCAAACAGGAAAGAAAGAGATTTTAACACACCATTCTGGACGTTCAGTTCTGGAACTCGGTATTCATTCATGAGTGCAGGCAGCACTGTGAAAGGTGAGCATGTTTCAGCTACAATAGCAATTGCTACTGTAGTACATACTCTGTTCTGCCTTTCCTGTACTTTTAAGTTATTTAGCAGTGTAGCCAATACATCGTGAGGTCTGGAAGAGATAACATGTGCATCCATGTCAATAGATTCAGTGAAGATTTGGATAAAATTAGTTGAGTTTCAAACAGCAAGTGACAGAAAAGCATGGCTTAGCCCTTAAAAAAAAGATTAAGTAACTGGGAAACAACATAAATCATGAAACTGCACAACAGCTTAAGCAACTGCATGATCTTATTTTTATAACCAACATTTTTTACTTTCTCTAGACATAGCTTTTTTCCTGCCTTTTGTTCTGCCTCTTGTAAACTCTGGAGGTTAGCAGTAGCCTCCCCACTATTACTCTGATCCCACAGGTAATTGCAAACTTGTATAAAATCATGCTCATTGACAGGCTAGGCAATATCCCGTATAGTTAAGTGCAGTTACAGCATTCCTTGGTTGCTTGCTGTATCTGCATTAAGTCAGTAATCGGTCACTTATTTAAGAATATGCATAAAGATGGGAATTGTGCTTCATCCTATGCGTTGCTGACTTGCAGTATCACCTTAGTGGCAAAAAATCCTTTGCAAATCAATAAAAGTATTGATCTAGGGAAAAATAGAAGAGAGATTGAGTATTTAAAGGAGAATTCATGAAAGAATACAGAGTGGGTCTGAAAGCATATCAATATCAAAATTCATGAGACAAACAGCTCTTATTACCAAACTAGACTCTAACTTTGCTAGTCTACAAATTTAGTCCAGAATTGCAGCACACTACATTAATGAAAAATAGGTGACTGTATTCTCCTTCTACAAAATTAGTAAAACCAAGTCCACATATCTAATATATTTATGTGTAGAGAAGTTTGAATATTTCTCACTAGAAAACTCACAATCATCACTATGTTAGGTAACTGTGTATAGAAGTGGATAAGCATTAAACCAACTTACCCAATAGCTTTCGCAATATAACCAAAAGTGTTCACTGTGGCTCTTCGGATAGCTTTCTTGTGAGCTTTTAGTAATTCAAGCAGTTCAAAGCAGATCCTCATCCATTCTCTTGCAGAAACATATTCTGCACCTCTGAAAAAGAATAAAGTGGGTTACCTCTTCAGTGATGTTGGAAGTTTTTAAATAAAACTACATAAATTGCAGCATCTATTCATTTGCTATAAACAGAGGGATACTGCTTAAGCAATTTCCTGAACTAGGTATCTGTTAACATTAGGCCTTCACTGGTTAACAGTGTACTAAAAAAATTTTATATTTTGTGCATTCGAAGTTTGCATAAGTGGACAACATACTACTTACAAAGTGTTTGCAAAATAATATAATCACAATATGTTCAGCAGAGTATCTGCTAAATATCTCATGTTAAGCTTTACGCACAACTTAAGAAATATCAACAGATAAGACAATAAATACCCAAATTCCAAACATGATACTCAACTTCAGCTTTTGCTACAATAATTGCCCACACAGAGGATCAAATATTTTATCATTAGGCAGCTTACCGGTCTGCAATGCGCCCAACAAGATCAATACAATTTTCCTGTACTTTCTCATGTCTGTTCTTCAAAATAGGTGTAAGCCGTGGCAGCAGATCTTTGATTGGCGGTGTCATCTTGTGCATGCCTATTGAATTTAAAGAGGCATATTTAGTTTTAAAATGCCTTTTCTTTTCGCTCTTGAACAGGAACGTATTCAATACACAAACGTACCTATAACATTCACAATAGCCTTAAGTGCTCCGAGTATGCTGCCCAGTACTTCAGGATATTCTTCACCCAGGTACTCGTACAACACAACACCCAAGTGTCCCATCAGTTTTTCCTACAACCAAGTAAAAAGATTTAGAAGTTGGTTGGTCTTTTTTTCCCCTCTCACTACTATAACATATTGTGCTGGTTTGGGCTGGGATAGAGTTTTCTTCATAGCAGCCAATATGGGGCTATGTTTTGGATTTGTGCTGAAAACAGTGTTGATAACACAGATGTTTTCGTTACTGCTGAGCAGTGCTTACACAAAACCAAGGTCTTTTCTGCTTCTCACCTCACCAGCAAGTAGGTTGGGGGGGCACAAGAAGTTGGGAGGGGACACAGCTGGGACAGCTGACCCCAACTGACCAAAGGGATATCCCACACCATATGACATGCTCAGCATATAAAGCTGGGGGAAGAAAAGGGAAAGGGGGGGATGTTTGGAGTGATGGCATTTGTCTTCCCAAGTACGCATTACACGTGGTGGAGCCCTGCTTTCCTGGAGATGGCTGAACACCTCCCTGCCCATGGGCAGTGGTGACTTAATTCCTTAGTTTGCTTTGCTTGCATGCGCGGCTTTTGCTTTACCTGTTAAACTGCCTTTATCTCAACCCACAAGTTTTCTCACTTTTACTCTTCTGATTCTCTCCCCCATCCCAATGCAGGGGAGAGTGAGCTAGTGGCTGTGTAGTGCTTCATTGCCAGCTAGGGTTAAACCACGACATAGACAACAGCGAATTTGGTAGGAGAATTCAATACAATACCTCTTGACAAGTCTTCATGACAACTGCAGTACGAGAGATCAGGTCAGCAGCCTGCTGCCTAACTTTAGCTGATTTGTTGTTCAAACGCCACAAAACTGTACCACAGATTTGTGGCAAGTAGGGTTTAACTCTTTTGCCTAGAGCATTAACCACTGTGCCAAAACCATTCAGCATCACAGAATCCTGAGTGTAAAAACAAAAGGAAAATCAGACCAACAGCAACACCACATTTTAATTAAACTTGACATCTAAAACTGCTATTAAAATGCTAACATTCCAGAGCTTGTTTCTGGGTTTCATTGATCAGAGCGCTGACACCCAAAAAAGGATTCTAAAAATCTAACTTAGAAGCATACAGCTCTGTATAACTAACAGTGAGCTAGCTTACAATTAAAGTGAACCAAATACTAAACACGCTTGGCCATACCTCTGTGGTCTGTTCCTGAAAGGCGTACAAGATACCATCAATAAGTTGTTCTTCCAGTTTATGATCAATGTCTGCTGCCCCCAGATTTCCCATTATCTTCTCAATTGTCTCCATGACCATTTTTCTGTACTGCTCAGCCTCATCTTTCAGATCATCCACAATTCTAGAAATAATTTCTGCTGCTCCAACTTTATTTGCCAGCTCCACAGTTGTATCAACCAACTGAAATATACAAATGTTAAGTAAGCAAGCATTGTTAAAATCCACTTCCTACATCTTGAAAACAAATTTCCCTAGTCTGACAAGACACAGCATCATGCATGTTAAGCCCACTATAAACAACTGTTCTGACCTTCATAAATATTCCAATGTTTTGAACACCACAAATGGGGTGAACTACTCCACCTTACAACTGATACAGACTCATATTCACAAACGTAAAATGTCTTGATAGCCTCCTAAGAACCTGTGAATCTTCTAGCTATGCAACTTCTAAATCACTAGTCCAAACAAAATTCAGTTTCAGGACACAAAAGACAAAATTAAGCATCTAGCCTGAATGAACACTCTAACGTGAATTTTGTTCTACTGTAAATAACTTTCCAACTAAAAAAACCAAAATACCTGTCTGTAATTTCTTCTGTCCAATGCCATTCTGTGCTGCCAGAAGTGTTTGAAAAAAGGTGGCAAGATTTCTGTTTTAATGTAGTTTGCTTCAACACCATCGGTACCACAACACTGCTTTACCACCTGACAGGAAATAAAAATTCAACCATTTTAATTCTGCGTAGGGTTTGGGGTTTTGGGGTGGGGTTCTTTTTGGTTTGGGGTTTTTTAGTGTTTTAAGAAAAGGAAAGACATACATATTCAATATTAATGCAAAACAATCATTCTGACATACCTTCAACACAATCTTTTTCATCTCTTCATCAGGAGACTGGAACTCTCTGATAAGGATTAGCATGACTTCTCTGGTATAATAGTTTGCATATTCAGCATCCATGAGTGGAATCAGGTAACCAATAGCCTTCAAAAAGGCAGCCAAACCCTATTTAAATGCAGAAATATGTCTCTAATGAGTTATAGAAGATATACATCCATTTCAGTTCAAACTAAAGAAAGTATCTTATATATATATACCTTTCCTCTGTGTTGACGTATACCCTTCCATAAAGGCTTCAGAACAGAATCAAATGACTCAATACCATAGGGAGTAGCTGCCTCAGCCAAAGCAGCAATAGCCAAAGCACTGATGGTGCGAACTTTCTGCTGCTCATCCACCAGACCTGCAAGAGAATAATATTTAGTGCCTCTTCTTGTACCTCCTGTGACTTAAGCTCAAAACAGCAAATAGAGGGGCAGTATAAAAGGGATTAGCTTATTTTCAGGAAAACTGAACCACTAATCCTCTTTCAGAGTCAGTTGAACCATTTCTGAGGCTCAAAAGAACACACAAAACAAGGACTTTACTACCACTGTGCCTCACTGGGATATGAAAAAATTTCCAAATATGAAGTGAATAAAAAAATCTTGCCTGGGAAAATAGAACTCACCATGTTCAATAATCTCAACCAAGCTCCTGAGATGAGGCAAGATGGCACAACCCATAAGAATAGCAATCTGCTGTACAATCTTGATGCCAGTATGCCTAGCCTGCCACGATTTTTTGCTTTTACAGACAGCTTTCAAGAAGGGTAACAGTGAAGGAATGCCCAAAGCAGAGGCAACGACAGCAAAGGCCCGAGCTGTTGTATTTCGGACATATTCATCCATATTATCAATATCAGGTCGCATTGTGGAGATCATTGTTGCCAAACCAGCAGCCTGAAGGAAAAACATACAGAAGATACCAACTGGATTTATGAACAGCACAGTTAATCCTTCTGCCATGCCTATAAACATGCAACTATATGTAAGCTTACTCAGTTCCTTAATGAAGGATGGAACTTTACCTTAGCCAAGTTTGAAATAATTTCTCTGCCTTCCACTCTAGCATAGTAGTCTTCATCAATCAGCAGTGGTTCAATGACAACAAGAATCTGAAAAAGATGAACAAATTAATATTTCCTTTTGGTAATACTTTTAGTAGTATTTCTGGCCCTACTAGATTCCATGAAACAGCGATGATTCCATGGATCCAAGCTTAAAGCTTTATGATGACCGGAAAAACTTTAAATTTATTATGTTCTTTTTACAGCTATTTGTCTCTAAAGGACCTGGCTCAGAGACACTATCTAGATCAGATAAGATCCCCTTCCCACCCCCAAGTGTGCATATATCATTTTTACATCATGCCTTAATACTATAAATCCCACACTTCGATCAAATTACAAGAACTGAGAATTTTGGCTTAAGAAGAAATATGGAAGTCAATTATGTTAAAAAACCATGGTACCATCCTCTTCTGAGATGCAAATAAAATATACACTTCTCCCAGCAATGACCAGAAAAAAGCAAATCGAAGATGAAATAGTAAACTGCAATACACCTTGTGTACATATGGTCGGACCAAGTCATCCAGTTTGTAAAGAATTCTGTCGATGACTTTGACAAGCAAGTGACGCTCCTGATCTTCGAGAGTTGGCGACATCAGCAGAGGCAGAATCTGATTAAACAACGGCCCTGCTCCAAATTCCCGAGCTTTATCAGTAATTTGTCGCAATGCAGCCTAAACAAAACCAAAGAGCCTATCAGTTAAACTAAGGAAACAACACTGAACAATTACAAAACAGGTAGATATTAACCAAGTTAAAATGTAATTCACTAATCATGGGCTTCAAAATACTTGCTCCTACCACTGCAAAACTCTGCTTCAAACAATTTTATACTGACATAAAATTTAAGAACAAATGTGTTAAGAGAAACACTCTGATGTTAGCTCCCAGATGTTCAATTTTCAAGAAAAGCATGCTCCTGGTCTAATAATAAGAATGGCTCCATTTGAAAATTAGCTTATACAGCACTTACTTGCCTCTAGGCAGCTTGGTGCTATGGTCAGTTTAAAGCAACACTGTGCAGAAAAGACTGCTAACGTTGCATAATGTGTAAGGCTGAAACTTAACTAGGAGCTACACTGCTAATTTAAGTGTAAGAGGCAAAATCCAGAAAATTTCGAAGCCCTGTAAGCAAAACACACTATAAATCCAGTTTGTCATAACTGTTAAAAAAAAAATATTATATAAGCCATGTACTATTTAGTGACTGACATTACTGTACAAAGAGCAGCAACACTAGATTACATCGAATGACAAACAAAAAGCCATGCAGATACAGAAGAGGAAGAAAGCACTAAACAGATATCAAAGCTTAGGAGATTATCTTAAAGAGAATCCCACAGACAACTGAAACTAAACCTAAAAACAAATGCAGATTTTTGAAAAATGGAATTACATAAATGCATCTGAAAATTCATCTTACCTTTCTCATGGGAGGTGTGCCATTCTTTATTTTCAGAAGTAATTTCATTATTTTTCTCTCCTTCTGTTCTTCAGGACTCAAAGTTGATTCATCAACATCAACCTACAAGTAATTCCAAACAAACAAGCAAGCATTGCTACATATTCAAAAGAAATCAGGAAATTTTAATCAGCATGAGTGAAGTCTCATTTACCAGCAGTTTATCGAAGTATTGGATATCATCTGGTTTTAGGAATGGAAGATTGCCAGATGGTTGGTCATTAACACTCTTCATAGTTCGGTCTTCTGTCTGCATGTGGAATCCAGTCATACCACCCAAAGGTGTTGGAGTTGCTGTAAGCTTACGTGCTGGAGTGCGAATAGGTACATAACCAGCTGGTGGGGGAAGAACCTACAGAAGAACGAACAAAATTTATCTTATCACAACAGATACAAAAAGAGGAAGGCATCAAATACAAAACATTACTAAACTTAATATATTCCATTTTATTTGTTTGGGGATTTGTGTAAGTGTTATTGCATACATTAGAGCTCATGTTCACAGCAATACCAAGAAAATTCACCATGACAGTTTGTATTCATGCTTATCCTGTATTGATGATACTTCAGAAGAAAGTTCACTTCCACTACTGAGAGATTGGATAATAAACTTTGAAGTGTCTCTACAAAGCATTAAAACAGTACTTCAGTATCTGCATCAACACAGAGTACTTGCTGACTTTGCATTTGTGACTCTCCCATGTTTTTCTACATCTGGACTTAATATTTTTATCAGCCCATTCAGAGCTCATTTCTGGCCTTGACAGGCATTTCCAACATTGAGAAGCACAACAACAGCTAGCCTTTGAGATCATCTTTAGCTCTCCCTTTCTAATGGATTTACAATAAATCAGTAACCAAATCAAACAAACGTCTACAATCAATACTTACTGTGAAACATTCTACTTCTGGGACAACTTGGTTTAAAAAAAAAAATCAATATGTCCTAGCAGAAAAAAAAACCCAACATCATGGTCTGATGTATTTTAATCCAGATGAATTACCTTATATCCTTCTGGAAACATAGCATCTAATTCTTCATCAGAAAGTGGTCTGTTTCTTTCATCAATTTCCCTTTCCCAACGCCAAGCCTGCAGCTGTTCAGGAGTCATGCTCATGATATGACCTATATTAAAATTAAAAAAATTTAAAAAAAAGTAAAAAAAAAAAAGGATTTAAAAAAATATTTTGTATGCAGAAGATGACTTGTTTACTTAACCTTTAAGTGCTCTCAAACCAAAGTTTCCATAGCACTTGAAATCTGTAGCCAGTAAGATATCAAACTTTTAGAGAGCTTTTTATCAATTTTTAACAACTAAATTAAACAGGAACAGACACCTTAATCTCGATTCCCCCTCCAGAACTAAGTTGCTGTAGGCATTAAAAATGGCAAACTGAGCCTATACTGACTGCTTTCATACAGGCAGGAGAACATGTTAGGCAGAAGTCTATTTCAAAATACAATATAAAGGTAAGTGCTTCATTTCGACAGAAGAAAGTGATGCCTTAGAAAATGGACTGGGCTTACCTGGTGTAGGAGTTGCCATGTTCATAGCTGGTGTACCAATGGGTGTTTTGCCAGGCGTCAGAACAGGAGTGCTGCCACCCATCTGGCTAGCAGGTGTTTCATCCCATCGGGACTTTCTCTTACTTGCTCCTGGAGTTGGTGTCTCACCAATGGAGTCACCACCTCTATCTGTACGAGGCGTCTCAGCCCATCCACTGCCATGTCCCGGAGTATCTAAGGAAAAACAAAACAATTTTTGCAGAAAGCTGAACAGTATATACTCAAACTATAGTATCAACAGCCAAACCCATGTTCAGTATCTCATCCTCATGTCTACACAAATCAACAAGTATCATATAAACAAACACACTATACAAAAAGCAAAGACTAGTTTGGTGAATATTGAAAAAAACACAGGCATTACACTAAAAACATCCAACAGAGAACTTCATTTTACAAAAAAAGCATGTCATCTTCATGCTGAATCTTAGCATAAATAGGTAAAATTCTAAAAAATACAAAAGAATTCAGATATTCTAGAAATTGGACAAATACTCCACATATTCCCTTGGTAAAAGCATTAAGGAACAACGGTGTTTCACTGTTCCCTGACACATGAGCCCAATTCAAATTAGGCAGGTGAGAAAATGCTTCCAAAACTTGTTTTAATGCTAACCCCTTCAAAGAAAATTAAACATTTCAAAACTAACGCACACAAACATATCACAAAAAGCAATTCAACATAACTCTGTTACTACGTCCTTTACACATTAAAATCCCAACCTGCAGCCATCACTAGATGTACCACAAAACTTTGATTCAATTTTTGAGCCGAGGTGCTTTCACAGATGTGAGTTAAGCTTACAGGCAGAACTCAAAGCTACAAACTCAGACAAAAACATCACTTCACATCAACCACTAGATGTCAGAATATAATTACTTCTTACCTGACTTCTGAACCTACTCTTGACTTAATGTGAAAAACTTCTATATATTTAACCATTCAAAATTTATTATGTGCTTTCCAGTTCACCATAAATACCTCTTTCTGTTTTAGGTGTTTCATCCCATCTATTTTTACGTGCACTGGAAGTGGCACCTCCATGGCCTGGTGTTGCATGACCGGGCGTGTCCCGTCCGGGTGTTGCAGCTCCTGCTGGTGTGTGACTGGGAGTCGGATCCCATATTTTTGAGCCTGGGGTGGCACCAGGTGTTTCACTACCCTTTGCACGGCCTGGAGTTTCATCCCATCGCAGAGATGGTGTATGTCCAGGTGTCTATACAAGACAAAACCAAAAGTATTAATCTCTCTCTTACTGTACAGTAAAAGATGGCTTGTTACTCTTTTTTAGTAGAGTAAGAAACTTCTGAAATTCAAGAGGATTAGCATTAATAATGTCTTCTTTAGATAAGCTGATGAACACTAGGATTATTACCTCCGCTTGATCCCAACTGGATAATTTTTTAGGTGTAGCACCAGGAGTCTGATCAGCTGTCTGATCCCAACGCCGTTTGCGTTTTGAAGGTGGCTGAGATGCAGCTCCATTGACGACTTTAAGCTCTCCAGCTTTAGCTTTTTCAGCTAGTTGTTGCCTAATTTCCCTCTATTCAAGGGCACAAAAAGACAAACATAAGAAACAGATTTTTTTTTTTTTTCAGAAAGCCTCTTCAGATTGTACCTCTAAAAGAGATTTTTCAGCTGTATCATATCTTTTTATGCTATTTTTTGAGATTTTGCTCAAATAACACGCAATTAGCTACTGTTTAATTTCAAGTTCATTCACTTTTCAAATTCTTCTATACTGACAGAGCAGCTATGTGTTTGGAGGGGCTGTTTTTAAATTGATTTCTTATAAAGGCCACTATTCCAACAAATGCAAACGCATGAAGAATTTTGAGTGCTATCAGCTTCTGTCACCTATATGTATGCCTTAAAATCATTACACATCTGTTTCAAACAAGTTCCACTTCAGTAAATTGAAGGTGGAGGAGTTACAAAATGTGTTCATTTGAGTTACATCCCACGACATAAAAAAGCCATGAAATTCTTATTTAAAATTCTGAGATGACACTGTTAAAACAGCACACTAACCCAGACTGTTTTTCACTTATCAATGGATCCATAAACAGCAAGATTGTCAAAATTATGAACTAATTCCTCAATTAAGGTAAGTCAAGTACGGTAAATGAATGTAAATCTACAGAGGTCACTGGAACTACAAGATCTTGCTCCAATTAACAAGATGGCACTGTAGATATTACACAAGAAATTTGATTATATTACCAATATCTTCTTACCTATTAAAATGAATTTTTAATAGCCATGAATAAAGCATGTACTTTTACATTTTTCCTTTTTTTTTTTTTTTTTAATATTTAAAACAAAATGTCAACCTCACACCAGTTCTCAGTACTGCAACATCTGTTAAGTGCTTCAACAAAAGCCTTTTAAAACCTCCCTGGATACCTTTACACAGAGCTCACAAAAACAAACATCTCTGACACTGAATATCCTTCAGTGACTGTTAGTTTTTGTCTCTCATCCTCTGAAAGAAAATAAACAAAAAGTTCAAGCACTATAAAAAAATCCAGATTAAAGTATATTGAGACTATTTCTCCCTCCATTGTTTATGTATTGTATAGAACAGATGTTTTTCAAAACTTGCATCTTTAAATTCTACTGACTTTCAACATGCAAAGAACAGGATTTTCCAAAGAAAAGGACTTTTAAGTCAAGACAAAAAGACAACAATTTCCATTCCCACTTTTTTAACATGCTTTCAAAGGCTGTAAAACAACACTAAGTTCAAGTGGAAAACCCTCCCCTCCACACACCTCTTCTTTTGTTAAATGCTGTTCACGCATAACATCCATGTATGTTCTGGCATTCATTTTAGGATCCGGTGTCTTCCCTCCTGTGGAAAAGAACAGCAACAGGAATGGAGCACAATGAGTACAGGATAAGCAGAAACTATTGACTTTTTCTATTGTCCTGCTCTAATATTATATTATTCCATGATCATTTAATTTTACTTTTTGATTGAAAATTTTAAAAATTACATGTATCTTACGTTTATTCAGTTTGCTGATCAATTTAACCTGTTTGAACACAAACATAACTACTGCAGTTTCAAACAAATATTTTAAAGCCGATATAAATGATAAAATGACAACAGAGTTAAGAGTCTTCAGAAGTGATGGGTTCCTGGGTTGCTAATCCGGAATACGTACACTTTCGTGCCTTTGTCTCCATCAGCAGTTCTGACTTCAAGCAGCAGAATAGAAGCCTAGAAAATTATCTCTTTACCATTAGTAACACTTTGGAAAGATATTTATATTCAAAACATTACCTTGTGTAAGCTGTTAAATCCTAGATGTTATCTGACTATAAATAACTATTGCATACCTAAGTAATGTTTAAAATGTTTTATCATAAAGACCCATTTATAAGTTTGACAAATCTGGACACGTCTCCCAGATCTTCTAGTGTCATATTGTAAAAGGGCTTCATTTAAAAAAAAAAAAAAAAACAAAAAACAAAACAAAAAACCCCAGAGAACTGTTTGATGACACTTTCCCCCTCTTCTCTTCTCAAGGTACAATTGTGATTGGGAGCTGAATGCAATACAGTACATATACCACCACAATGATACTCACAGGTAATGGGTTTTGTATACCATATGTTGTTTTATGATGTGTATCTTGCGTTAATTAAACTTTTAAATACTTTACAAGAAGCCCAACTTTATAAAAATGAGACTTGTCAAGAAAAACACTTTTCTTTAAGAAAAATGTACAGATTTGCTATACAAGTGGTATAGCATTATAATTTAGGGAAAAAAAATAAACTTCTTAAACATTTCTATGCTGAAGATCACTGCCCAATTGGCTGTGTCATTCTGACACTAGCTTTGATAGGACTTTCCTTTGGAATACTTTTTCACCATAATCTACACAGGATGTGTTGAACTGCACCCTTAAGAATGCAGACAGGACTGGCATATAGCAGTACTGCTGTAGGAAAGAAATTAAGGACAGTTAGTATGGGCCTGTGAATTCTGACAATACATGTTTATATCAATTACAATTAAGCAAGTAAAATAATTAATATCCCTATTAATTCATGCAGGCTGAAATTCTCATTTGTAAAACCTGCAAAATAGCTACTAATTTTAAGCCAACAGGCACCTTATTGCCACATGTGAAACTCACTCACCTGAAGAAAGTTTCTGTCAGACCCACTAACACCCCTTTTCCTGACTTGCATTCTAAAATTATCAGAACAGACTTGAACTATTAACAGTATCAAAGTCTTATATATGCTTTTGTTTCTTTTAGCTATACCACCTAAGTTTACATAGGATGGTAAGAATTAGGTGCTCTACTTTGAGAACTAGCATTTCAAAAGCAGTAACCCTGTAAATCTATGACTTGGAATGAAAACTTTCAAGGTACTGAAAGAATTTGAGCACTCAATACACAAGTTGTTCAAAGTATAATGCACAACCCAAAACAAAATGAAAAGAGAAACCTTTAACCCTTTGTGTTTCTATGGCAATGGCTCATTATTTTCTTGTCCTTCTACCTGGAAAGAAAACTCGTATTATAAAGATGAAGAATATGGCATCTAGGTTTTCAACCAAATCTCTATGAAAAGGGGATGTTTAAAACAAAACTAAGTTTATAAGCATGCCAACAGAAATCAAAGGGCTAAAGACAAAGACAACAAATTTCATAAAGGGTATAGAAAAGTCAAAATAAATTACCATCTGCAAATGGATCAAGACGCTCAGGGGAAATTATCATCATCCGCCTGTGCTTTTTGTACTCATCTTCCCGATCTGCAATCTTTTGAGGACGGTGTTCTGCAAAAGGATCATACTAAAAACCGAAAAAATCTTGTTAGTCACATATGTACAAAGAACAATACGAAAAGTGTCTGGTGACCATAAGCCTGTATTCATTTTCAGTATTACTAAAAAGGCCTACTTTATTTTTAATCTCAACTATGCAGGAATGTCAAAACACTACGCTAATATAAATTTTACTTCTGTAAGTGGAATTTTGTTTAACACAGAATTTCTTATTAAATAACTTCTGACAAAAATTTGCTATTTTGAGAAGTTTATTCACTTGTTACCAAAGCATTTCATGCTGTCAACCTTTCCCCTTCTTTTTTCCAGGGTGACTTAATGCTACTTCATATGCTTTTAAATTGCACAGAAAAATACTCCAGGAATATAAAACCTAAGTGATAGCATTTCTTTACAAAAATAGAAGCATACAGGACATTAAGTTTTCCAGTTATTTTCATTTTTGTGGTATCTGACCTATCAAAAAGATTTTTTTAATAGTTTAGTGCAGATGCCCACATTGCCTTTACATTCAGAAGCATCAATTTTTATCACCCTGTGGAATTCTAAACTAAAGCAGTAACAAGCTTACAGCAAAATAAAAATACCATGGCGCTTTACATACGTCTCGTGTTTCCAGAAGGTGAGACCTGGTCTCGAAAAATTTTAACACTTCTTTCCCCTAATACCTACAACAGTATTTTATTGTGCCTTCAGTTAAGATGTACCTGTTCAGTAGACTGTGGTATGTCATTAAGCAATGCCACTGGAGCATGGTACCCTGGCTTCTTCTGGCCAAGCAAACTTGTAGAAGGGTAGTCATCATCATCCTGTCAGTAAAAAGACATGGCAAATTTGTTATGTTGATATTATATTTAGATAAAATAATGTCAAATTAACATACTGTGGTCATAGAAAATATGAAAATGGACAACTAGAATAGTTAATTAATAATAATTAATAGCTTTTTCATATAGCTTGTTTTATTACTCCCAAACTGCTGCATCAGATAAACCTACCCACAGCACTAAAAAGATAACTTTTTCTCTACAAGACTCAAGTATTCTGCATTATGCTACATTTAATCAAGTATGCTGTCTACGCTAGTTATACAAAAAGTCTGTATTTCATATTAGGGCTATTGATACTGTTCCCTAGCTGGCATATGAAAACTGGTGCACAGAAATTCAAACAATTTTTTCTTAAAAGCCAGCTAGATACAGAACAAAACTTCAGTAAATAACCCTATAAAAACCCCTCAGAAACAGTGAAAAATTCAGAAATATATTAATATTAATTTACTTATACCTTCTCAAACACAATGGCAACAACAAGTACTCAGAATGTGTAAGATGCTTTTGCAATCTATTTCTTCATATTAGTAGCAAGTTTCTGTGCAACACTTTACAGCAACCCAAAAGAAAAACTGGTCTTAAAACTATGAACTGATTTCAGTGAGACCCTGTAATGGAAATTCTTAAAGGAATTCTTATAAGTCTACAAATGACACATAGTACATCACTAAAAAAAAATATCAACTAGTACTAAATTGAACATAACAATCTTCCTTCCTCTTAAAAATATAATCCACTCAATGTAATATGCTGCTGCCTATGTATTCATGGTCAGAACTGTACTTTCTGACTGCTCCTGCAATTGAAAATGTGGTCAAACATTTAACATTAGAAATTAACAGAAAGTAATCTTACAAGCAGAATACATAAGGAGAACATAATATAGTAAAAAAGCCAATTCTCAAATATTGCTCTGAAATTTAAATTAAGTAGAAATAGAAATCTTAAACTAGTCACTTCAGTTTGTTGGCCCAAGTTTTATTAGATTTTTTTTTTTTTTAACCATCATTTTTCATCTTGGTAGCAACAACAGAACAAAGTTAATTATTCCAGTCAAGGCTAACACTGATTAAGTACCAGGCCACAACTTTTTGCCTTCTGCTTGGGCCTACATGACTTTCAAAGCACAATTAATGAAGTACAAGCCAGACTTGGAACTTAAGAGCTTACCGGATAAGACATATTTGGCCCAGTATGGCTTTAATGACAGTAACTGCTTTTACTTTAGCAACTGCTACTAAAAATCACTCAAAATAAATTCCAAAATACTTAGAATGCATGCCCTAAACAAATACATAAAATCACTTACATCTTCCAATTCTGTTGCTGCAATAGAAGTGACATATCCAGCAAACCTGCTGTCACTGCCACCATAAATTTCTTGATCATAATATCCTGTGGAATCAAGACCTACTCCTTGAGCTTCATCAAGAGCAGGCTTTTTTCCTTGAATTTCTCGAATTTGTGCTTCAATATCTAGGGTAAAGACACACACAAAAAAAAAATCAGGTCTTTTTACACATACACACAAAATGTAATACTCGTGTTACTATGTACAGCAAACCGAGTTTTTCACCCAATTTCAAAGATCATCTCTAAAGAAATAAACAAATACAACACATAAAACTATAAAATCATGATGCTTAGAAGCAGCTCTTTCATAAGTTGTAATATTACCCAGCACAGACTACTTCAATTATATGGCCTAAAGCAAACTATTCAAACCCAGTGTTAATGTATCTCATCTTCCAACAGAGATAGCAGAGAAGGTAATTTACACCACAGTAATATTTCTCAACACTACACTAATACAACGGTTTCTCAACGAATGTAATCCTCCCATTAAAAAAGCCTTTCAAAATGTTATCACCAATTAACAAACCAGTTTTTCTCATTTAAACAGATCTGTTCAAAAGAGCTACTGCATGAGTTGTCAAATCTGAGCACATTTAATATAACAACACTGTATTGCATTATCTAACATATTGCAAAACTGTATTAACTTTTAACAAATTAAAAAGAAACAACCAACCTCTAACATGCCACTGGATACCAAGTTAGCAAAGAAAAAAAAGTTAGGACTACTTTCTTTTCACTCTGGCAGCTCAAATGTAATTTACTCATGACTATTCCTGCCTGCACCACCATCGCTGAAGAGTCTACTATTCTTCTGGATAACAAAAAGTTTACACTTCAAACAGGAAAAACGGGAGCTTTGTCGTTCTTTAACATGTCAGGGTCTGACTCTAATCAACTCTGGTGGCCGTGTTTGACCTTGGAAATTTGGTACTTTCAGAAAGCACATTAACTTGTTAACCCAGAAAACAAGGAACCAAATTAAACCATGCTTTCCTCCAACCGTTGTAATGCAACAAGAAAATAATTTACAGTGATCCAACTGTCTTCAACATATGTAATTCTGATGTAGGTATATTAAGGCACTCCATAAAAATTATTACTGTTTCTATCTGTATTTTATTTGATTCAATAGATTAACACAATTACCCATACAATGTGAATTTCAGTAGATAAAACCATTATCTTCATGGCCAAAAAAAATACCCAAGAGTTGCATTTCATGACTGAAGGAATATCAAGGATCATGCTTGTGCAAGACGGTTGGACTACATGGTCTCAAAGGTCTCAAGGTCTTAAACCTTCACTATTCACTAGTTTTTTACTATTGTTTCTCATCGTTCTCTTTCAGGACAAATACATTTCACAAGGTTTTCCCAAGGAGATATCTTGCAAAAGGCACTATACCACAACATCTGCTAACAAACTTGGCAAAAATTTTTTTTTTTTTTTAAAGGCAAGATCTTTGTCAGCAACATGGACAGTGGGATTGAGTGCCCTCTCAGCAAGTTTGCCAATGACACCAAGCTGTGTGGTGCGGTTGACACACAGAAAGGAAGGGATGCCATCAACAGAGACCTTCACAGGCTTGAGAAGTGGGCCCGTGTGAACCTCATGAAGTTCAACAAGGCCAAGTGCGAGGTCCTGCACGTGGGTCGGGGCAATCCCAAGCACAAATACAGGCTGGACGATGAGTGGATTAAGAACAGCCGTACAGAGAAGGACTTGGGAATATTAGTGGATGAAAAACTCCATGAGCCAGCAATATGCACTCACGGCCAAGAAAGCCAACCGTATCCTGGGCTGCATCAAAAGAAATGTGACCAGCAGGTCGAGGGAGGCGATTCTACCTCTCTACTCTGCTCTTTTGAGACCCTACCTGGAGTACTGCATTCAGCTCTGGGGCCTACAACATAAGAAGGGCATGGACCTGTTGGAGCGAGTCCCAAGGAGGGCCACGAATGTGATCAGGGGGCTGGAGCACCTCCCCTATGAGGACAGGCTGAGAGACTTGAGGTTGTTCAGCCTGGAGAAGAGAAGGCCCCAAGGAGCCCTGTCGTGGTTTAACCCCAGCCAGCAACTAAGCACCATGCAGCCACTCACTCGCTTCCACCCCCCACCCAGTGGGACGGGTGAAAAAAAATCAGGAAAAGAAGTAAAACCCATGGGTTGAGATAAGAACAGTTTAATAGAACAGAAAAGAAGAAACTAATAATGATAATGCTAATAAAGTGACAGCAGTAATAATAAAAGGATTGGAATATACAAATGATGCACAATGCAATTGCTCACCACCCGCTGATCGACACCCAGTTAGTCCCTGAGCAGCGAACCCCCCACCCCCACTCCTCCCAGTTTATACACTACATGTGACATCACGTGGTATGGAATACCCGTTGGCCAGTTTGGGTCAGCTGCCCTGGCTGTGTCCCCTCCCAGCTTCTTGTGCCCCTCCAGCCTTCTTGTTGGCTGGGCATGAGAAGCTGAAAAATCGTTGACTTAGTCTAAACACTACTTGGCAACAACTGAAAACATCAGTGTGTTATCAACATTCTTCTCATACCTAATTCAAAAACATAGCACTGTACCAGCTACTAGGAAGACAATTAACTCTATCCCAGCTGAAACCAGGAAAAGACCTTACAGCAGCCTTCCAGTACTTAAGGGGGCCTACAGGAAAGATGAGGAGGGACTCCTTATCAGGGAGTGTAGTGATAGGATGAGGGGCAATGGCTTTAAACTGGAAGAAGGTAGATTTAGATTAGATGTGAGGAAGAAGTTACTCACTGTGAGGGTGGTGAGGCGCTGGCACAGGTTGCCCAGAGAGGTTGTGGATGCCCCCTCCCTGGAAGCGTTCAAGGCCAGGTTGGATGGGGCTTTGAGCAACCTGCTCTAGTGGAAGGTGTCCCTGCCCATGGCAGGGGGGGGGGAACTAGATGACCTTTAAGGTCCCTTCCAACCCAAACCATTCTACGATTCTATGATTATTGCTAATCCAAATCATTTGACACAAGACATAAATGGGAGTGGAATTGGTTTTGGTGATTTTTTTTTTTTAATGATTGAAAGACTGCAGATCAGAATTGCTTAGTTTAAAAGTTTGAACTGTCAGTCCTGTAAACTTCAAGACTTAAAGTCAAGGCTGGGTCCTTTTCTTATCACAAACTGCCAATAATTAAAAAAAAACAAACCAACCACACTGTAAGCCAAATTATGCCTCCTGTGCAAAGGCATGTTTTCTATAGAGGTAATTGAACATGTAGTTTTACCTGACAAATCTTTGCTATATAGCTATGAGTGAGAATAGCAGGATTAAGTGTTCATGTACTGCCTGCAGGACTGTCAGTTAGAAACACTGACTTCACTTTAAGCACAGGAAACATGACAGCAAATCTGCAATTCCTGCAGTGGTCTAGTGGGGAATAAAAGAAACAGCAGAAGCATGTTCATCAAGAGTTGCATGCACAGAAGACACATCATAGTAACTGATAAGAAGAATCTTGCTCCAGCCAGTTAAGTGCTTCCATCAAACTTTTGCAGATATCTAGAACAGGGTAACTTGGACAGTCACCTCTCCATTGCAGAAACTCATGGAATCTGCCTTGAACTCATGAGAAGCTGAAACCTGACCAAAGCCTTACACTGCTGGCCATGATCACCTGCTGAAACCTACCCCCAAGTACATCTAGCTCCCCATAAAATCTGGCACAGCATAGGGGACTCCAGTGAGTTCAGAACTTGAGACAGGTTGCTCTCCAATACATTACTTCCTGGGGAAGCAGCAGAAATAAACTACTGCCAAATTAGGCATCCCTGTCTTGCCCACAGAGGACTCTGATCATCTTCAGAGGCATACCACACATATCACGTCTACCAGTGTCATCTCAAGGTATTCCATTTTTGTGAAGTCATCCTATAGCATGGTTATGGAACTGATACAACTCAAATACTTTTCTCACAGATTTTTTAGTTATTTCTGTTTCTTCCAAAGAATACATCAAGTTCCTGATTCCTTTTGCAGCCTGGTGCAACACAGCACTGGGGTGAAAGGGAATACCTGAAGCTTCCCTTGCTATGCTAATAGCACCAAGTGCTTTTAGAGTACAATGACATTCTTATTTCTAAAGAGCAGTTACTAGAACAACACACTGCCTTTTTAGTAGCATATTAAGTCCTGATTGCACGTCCACAGCTGTAACCAACTTCAACACAAAAAAGCCTACAGATCTTGCCTACAACGCAAAAGCGTTTCCATCATCTGTCCACTGAATCAACCTGACCATACAGCTCAGCCAAATAAAGCACCAGTAAGTACCGTGCCATGCAGTATGGGCCACAGAGATTTGCTTGTGCATGGCTCCCACCACTACTACCATCAACAGACTCTATTAAAACAATTGTGGGACTTCTGCAGCAAAAGCATTAATACAAAAATATTTTCCCATTAACAGCTCTTAACAACACTGTACATACTAAGGCCTTGTTCTCTTATTTTATTTTTAAAATAGCTATATTTACTGAAGAGGGTACAGATCTCATTTATCATTGGCCTTCTTTAAATTACAATGACTACAACTGTTTGCAAACTAAGGAGCATTCCCACTTTCTTACAGCAAAACCTGCTGAGTTATCTATACCATAAAAGAAAGTCTGCAGAGGGTCTACAGGGTTAACAAGCCCCCATTTATGGCCACCATGATTTTCAACTAATGCCATGCAGTCTCTAAGTGCTAGTTTAAATGAAGCACCCCGAAGAGAACACCCATTTGACATGCCACAAAACCCCTTTAACGAGAAAGTCTAAAAGGTCTGCAGCCAGAGGTAGCCTGATTGCCAGTTTAGAAAGCATCACGTATTTAGCTAGAAAAGACTGTTTTGACATTAAAGATGTGTTTACCTTCCTTGATCTAACTGGCACTTTCTTGGAAAAAAAAAACTCACACCCTATTTAACAAAGCACTTAAATACAAATCAAATTAAGAAAGAGTAATCATAAAGCTTAAAAATACATTGTGTAAAGCAAAGTACTTGTTTGATGATTTAGTCGACCAGGACATAAACAGAAACTTCAGTTAAAGACAGAGAAACAGTAAAAGGAGTGGGATAAAAAAAACAAACAAACAAAAAAAAAACAAACAAACAAAAAAAAAACGGGGGGGGGAGTGTATAATATCCTACTGATCATTCCTTTTTCTGTATTTTACTCCATTTAATATATTTTGGTATTTTAAAAGAAGTAACTTTAACATGTACAGTTGATTTTAAATAAGCCACAAATGCTGAATATTATTAAAGCCAACATACTTGAACTCAAAGTCACTTAAAATCTAGCTCACAGCCAGATCGTGATAGCCTCTCAAAATATATACTCCATTACCATACATATAGTTCTGCTTGCAACATTTGGAGTGTAGGACATTATTTAGCATGAGGGAAAAAAAAAAAGACAAATCAGACACTGTATTAAAGTAGTATTTTACAGCATAAATAGTTTGTATGTTTTCATGCCTTATCATATTTTTGCACATTTAGTTTGCCCTGTGCAGCTTTATTTCTAGCTACTTTAGTACTCTCATACATGTTAGGTCTCTCTATTACATTTGGAGATCATTTCGTTCCTTTCTGAGCAAGAAAAAAACGATGAAAATTAAAACCTACCTTCAGCAGCATTCAAAACTCAAGCATTTTTTGAGGCTTTATAAGCTGCCACTTAAAACTTTATTTTTCAGCCTAAAACAAAGAGTTCCCCCTTAAGCTATGTAACTGAAACAATCCCAAACTGTTCTGAGACTTCTTTCAAGCTGTGTCTTGAACACATCAATCAACAAGTATTTAACAAACAGTATAAAGATGTGAAAAATCTAAGACAATTTAGTAACAACTCAATTTGGAAAATCAGACAGGAACTGAAAACGCTAAGACAGGATAGAACTCAGAAGAAAAATAATCAAGCTGTTCAGCTAATACCTCCATGTTGAGAAATACAGCATTACATGATCATACCCAGTTATACATAATTTTTTATCAACTACCTACACGCCCCTGCCTTAAAACCTGTCCTGATAAAACACTAATCAAAACACATGCAACTGGAAGCATGTCAATGTTTTCATTAAAGTCAATGGACCACCATTTGCTTCAATAAATAAGCAATTTAAGTTAAAAAACAACAACAATTCTATTTTATTATTAAAAGCTCTTTAGGTAATATGAGAGGCAGAGGGGTGGGTAATACTGTGAAGGGTAATACTCACTTGGGTAATATCTCACACAAGCCTTATGCATGTCACAGCACATAAACAAAAAACAAGACCATTTCTGTAATTCTACAAAAACATTCTAGAACACTAAAAAATAAAAACAAAGTAAATTACAAAAAAAAGCGAGGACAAGAGTTTAAGCTTTTTGTCATCCATAAACTCAAACAGGGTCCGCAGTGTTAAAGACTACATTAACCTCACTTCCACGAGAGATGACGCCTCTCCATTTGAAAAGTTTTTTCAGTGCAAAACTTACTGCCCCCAAAGGTGATGAATACCTGGGTGCCCTGCCTACCTCACAGTGTACAACCACCGTCCAGAGGTAGTTTTTAGTAGTGCAGATGTAAATTAACATAAACACAGATCACGTATCACACACATAAACATGAGTAAAAACCCAAAAGCAAAGACACAGAAGCAGTGCAACTCTAAAAATTATTCTCCCTTGCCTGAAGATATTTAAGAGCAGGGCAAGACACAGACATTGTCCAAGAAGAAAGCTTTGATTCATGCTATAAAGAGCTGGAAGCGGTAGTGAATACAGCCACATAGCACCTCCGAGAATAACATACTGCCAGTGAAAGCCCTCCCTCATTAAACCGCTCATCTCCTACGTAAACACCCAGCCGGCAGGAAATCTCCGTGCTAAAATGGCAGTTGAAATGCTTGAGACCTCACGCTGTTTTTTCCCCTCCTTCGGGGCATTTTTCTCAGTAAGCACCACGCCGACACGACGCTTAGTAACAGCTCAGGCCATGCTGGCTTTCAGCGGGCAACACCCGTTCACCCTCCCTCTCCGGCCTCCCGTTTACTGCCGACCCAGGCCGAAGGGCTCAGTCAAGAGAACAAACGTGTGGCACTAACACAGTTTCTGATGCGAAACTGAGGCGGCGTACAGCGCGATGTTTACTGAGCGCCCGCCGAGGGCTGGACGCCAGCGCCAGGAGGGGGCCGGGGCCGGGCCCGCGGGGGCGGGGAGGTGCGGGCAGCGATCGGGAGCGGAGGTGAGGCGCGGCCCGCGGGCGGCCTTTCCCGCAAGCGCTGCTCAGCCTCGGCTTCCTGCCGGCAGGCGGGAGCGCGGCAGGGACCCGTGCCCCAGCGGCGGCGCCGGCCCCGCCAGCAAAACCGGAGCTAACCGACACCGTCCCCCCGCGCGGGCCTGGCAACCGCCGGCCGCTCCCCCCACGCGTGCACAGCGAGAGCCCCCCCC
>NW_010972437.1:3213343-3220023 GCF_000737465.1 Haliaeetus leucocephalus
GCCCCCGCCCGCCCCCGCAGCGCCACCCTCCCAGCCGCCGAGCGCGAGGCGGCGGCCCGGGCATGGCGGTGACACAAGCGGAGACGCCATTACAAACAGGCCCGGCCCGGCCCGCCCGCCGCGGGGCGAGCCCGCCCGGCCCCCGCCCGAGGAGCTGGGCCTGACGCTGCCCAGCGTCGCGGAGAAACACAAGAGAAAGACAAAGGCCTAGGGCGCAGCTACGGGGCGGGGGGGGGGGGGGGGGGGGCGGCGGGGGTTTTTCGGGCTTTTTACCTTCGTGGGTCTTGGCGATCTTCGCCATTTTGTCCAAAGCGAACAACGCCGAGGCGGAACTGGAGCGGCCCCGCCACTTCCGCTACAAGAGAGAAGGCCGGGAACTCACTGCGCAAGCGCGGCTGCGGGCCGCGCCGCGTCCGGCGAGGCGCTGGCGCCTTGCGCAAGCGCGGTGCCAGCGGCGAGCAGGCGCCACTCAGCCAGGGCCCACGCCCCGCCCACCCTGCGATGGATGGCGCGGCCAGCCATTGACAGCGCGGCCGAGGGGCACGGGGGCGGGCGCTGAGGTGACCCGTGGCTGTCCGTCCCGGACAGGGCGAGGAGGCAGCGGGCACGGCTGGGGATGGAGCTGTGGGCTGAGGGGAGGTCAGACCGCGGGGAGAGGCCCGGGATGGCCGCGGGCGGCCCTGACGGCCCGGTGGACGGCTGACAGCGGGGAGGGTGCCAGGGCATCCACCGCCGCCGCAGGAGAAGGGGCGGCTAGCGCTGCTGATGGCGCTGGCCTCAGGAGAAGCGGCCGCCGGGTGTCGGGAGAGCAGGACAAGGCTCGGAAGGGGGCTGAGCCGTTTGCGGTGCCGGGGCAGATAAGCTGGGTGGGGCGCAGCCAACTCCACTCCCCCCAAAGCATTGTTCCCCCGCTGATGCGCATCTTTTCACACCATCTGCGTTTATCGGTGTAAACGTAGTGGCTCCCTCCCTCCGTGCTTTTCAGGCCACTTCATAAGGGACAATGCCTTCTAGCGGCCTTCGCACAGGAGTAAGAAGCTATTAGGTATGTGACGGGACAAGCCCTTCAGTGCTTCTCTCTTATATTCAGGCTAGAGGAGAGAATTAATGGCACTCTTCCATTATCTGGCTACGGGCGGTCTTCTTCCCATTTGAGACACCAAAAGATGATGACACTTCCAGTATACTGTGTGCACAGTCAATATACAATCATCAAACATGTGACTGTTTCCTGAAAACTTGCTTCTCACAGATACTGGCCTCTTCCTGAGGGCTGGTCCCACTGGAATTTGGCTGCTCTGCTATGTTTGCCAAATCACTTGACCTTTGTTTCATCTAATCAGGGTAACTGGTCCAGTACCAACAGATGAACTGCTAGATATCAGAATAAAGCGCATATATGTATACTTGCCACAAGATGGGGGCATAACTGGATGACAGCACTTCAGGCAGATCACGTCTATTCAATATTTTAGTAAGGGTTTGAAAGAGGGAACAGAAGCTATGTTTCTAAAATTGGCAGGTGACACCAAACTGGCCAAAACCGCTAGCACCTGGAAGAAGGAATTCAGAATCATCTTACATTGATCCATACAAGAAATAAGCTAAGATCAAGGAGGTGAACTTCAATAACAAAAAGCAAAAAAATACTGCATATTGGAATTTGAAATCAAGTATATGAATTCAAAATAGCCAAATAATCAGAAAGTGATCACATGTGGATAGCAAATCAAAGCTAAATGTCTATCAGTAGCAACATGCTGCTGCAGAGGAAGTAAATCTAATTCTAGGCCATTAAAAGTGGCATTGCATATAAAATCTGGAAAGCGATCATTGCACTTGGCGCAGTCAAAGTATACTGAATGGGATTGATTCTGTCCACATGCAAAGCCCTGGAAACTCTTCCTTATGGTCAAGTGTTGTGAATAAGCTAATTTTTTATTCTCTCAACTTTTAGTAGTACTAAGCACAAACCAAAGGAAAACACCAAGGCTGGCCACACAACCTAAGTTCAAAGTCCATGATTGCTTAATCATACAATACATTAATGATATTTCATAACACAGTGTAATATGTAATCTTATACAGCTTATTTACTATCATGCAGTTTTACTGTGCAACTGCTAAGTTTCTAATCTCCTGAGAAGTCTTTGCAACAAGCAAAGTTAAGTCAACTTGAGAACTTCTGATAAGGTAAAATGTATAAATTATTTGCAAAAAGGGAGATAAATGCATGATGGTAAAACTCATATTCATTACTCACTAATCATTCCCCTTACAAAAGTTGGTAGTTCACATTACAGTTTTTTGAGGATTGTCTTAAAGAAAATAAAGCCAAGGTTGTGTATTTTCTGTGAATATGTATGTTTGACCAATCAATTGATCTATACATGTGTCTCTGCTTTGTGTTGCTTAGCTTGCAGAATTTTGCTGAACAGTTCTGCTTGTAATATTTTACATAACTACAGGTACTCAAATGTTCCTAAAAGCAACTGTCATTTGAAGGTGGAGAGGGTCTTCTGGTTCTTCTCTTAGGGCTATTAAACTCATGTTCTGCATTTCTAGAAAGATGCACATACTCGTAGGCCACAAAAGGAGATATTTACTGAGCTGCCCAGGGACATGTGAGGGTAAGGTCGAGGCAGACAGTAATTCCCTACTGCAAGAATTTAATGCATGTAACTATTTTAAGTAAATGTCACATGCTCGGGTTCACTATGAAGATCAATTTGCAGTAACTTTCTCTTGTTTCTTCAGCCTGACTTCCAACTGATGTTAGGCAGAACAGTTGCAATATTGCATTTCCTCTGTTATTAAACAGAACTGAGCTCAGGGGTTGCGATCCCAAGGAACACTTTTAAATAGTAGTTCTGGAGTATGCCATTTCCTGCAGAAGAGGGAGTTCTGTGTTGTGAGGGGAATTGTGCTATAGTGAAGCATTGCAAAGTGCTTGTGCCTCTTCCCCCCTCCTCTACCAAATTCTGTATGCTGCCTCACGTTCTTTAATTTGTGTCTGCCTGTCAAAGCCCTGAATTCCAATACATATACTTTTGCCTCCTGAACAGCATCTCTATTGCATTGCTTCACAGCCTATGGACAAGGCAGTAGTTTAGTGGTTTACCAGCCCTATTTTCCCTGCCCAAGCTCCCATCCCTTCCTCCCCACAAACATGTACATACACTTCACAGAGATCCCTGTATGGATTGGGAACAGATTGGATTTAAGAGCCCATAAGCTTAGCAGATCTGGAATCATACCTAAGTTACAGACCCGTGAAGTCCTGCTTTACGTAACAGATTCAGGTCCAATTTCATAGCCAGCTTAAGCTATCACTGGCTGGCACCACTGCTGAAAGAAGTATCTACCCCCTTCACCTGTCCTTGATTGACCCCATCTATTGTGCCAGCATAAGTTTCTGGCACTGGTTCACTCAAAAAAGACATGCTTCTGATCACACCCTCCTGATGATTCTTCCAAAAAGAACTTTTGTGTTCAATTTTTTTTCCCCACACCCAACGCTGTAAAGAATCGCACAATGAGCTGACTATGCAAAAAGCCACAAACCTGGTCTAAACTCCCAGTCCTTCAACTTACCCCAGGTCTGTGCTTAGCTTCATGTGCTGGGGACAGTTTACTGACATTTATGTGTCTAAGATAAGGGCAAAAATTCTTACCTCAAAGAGAGGAAATATTTAACAGCAGCAGCTATGTTTCAGCTCTGCAGAAACTTAAAGTTCCTCACACAATATGAGCAAGAAAAAAATAGCATGAAATAAAATCTCTTCCAGTCCCATTTTTACTTCTGTTGTCAAGAAGTAGTAAGGCAGAAAGGATCCTCTTTCTCACTGAAAAGCCAACGAGTTAAAAAACCACACTTTGGATGATAAACTTTTTGGAGGGCTTTGAATGAGGGCTGCTTTGTGTTCTGCAGCAGAGTAGATAACATGTGTAATCTGAACACTAACCACCCTGCTTTGTCTGTCACTGCTGCTAAGGACAGACTGAGGAACATAAAGGAAGGAAGGGACAGTCAACTGTGCTTCTCCAGTGCTGTGGGATCCCTTGGGGCAGTCCGAGGATCCTTTTGCAGATTTTATCTCAAGAGGAACCAGGCTTCAGGCCCACCAAAGGCCTGTGTCTCAGCTGGCACAGCAGCCCAGGGCTGGCAGGGGGAGAGCAGTTGGGCAGGGATTTTGCCAGCTCTGTGGAGAAGCAAAAGACAGCCTTCCTCGAGCAGCGATCCTCCCCAGCCTGCAAGAAGCTGAGGCTGGTGTCTAGGTGTTTTAGTGCTGATCATGTCCTTCCTTAGCAGTCAAATCAGTACAGCCGGTATTGTTTTGGAAGTGGGACAGGGTACGAACGGAGCAGCTGGATTTCAAAACTGGCTATAAGTGAGTATGAGCTGAGGTTTCAAACTTTTTTGGATTTATAGGCCCACCAAAATCATATGAAGGTGTAAAAAGTCTAAGCCTTTGCACAACAGGTTTACAGCCAAATACTTTAATTCTTGCTATGCCAGGAACACCCAGTTCACTGGTGCCGTATGAAATATAAGAAAATTCTCTTTATTTTATTATATTGTAGCTCCTGATTAATCCACTTAAGTGTGAAATGGTATATCTGCCCTTAATTCCTAGCTGCATCATTTGCAGATCATGTAAGTAGCAACTTAATCATCACCCATGCTTGTAGATCATCCTTCCCAGCCTAAATGTGTGATTGTGAGAGTTTTTGAGATATTTCAAGAGCAAGTATTATTCAAAACTCATTTATAACTAGAAATAGAATGGTTTTATTTTTCCTTTACTGAGCATATCTTCGGCTGCCAAAGGAATATACTAAACTAGCTGCCCTATTCAGTCATCTACAGGAACACAGCTGAATGTATTGTGTAAAAAATAGCCTACTTTTAAACAGGGATATGCTTGACACATCTGAGATTGACTCTGTCTCTCTGCCCACTTAAAAGGGTCCTTAAAATTCCTAAATGTTTTTTAAATATTATAAACCTCATAATTAGATTTAAGCTGAACCTTTTCTCATGATGGTGGTATTACAAAATCAGCATTTAGAAAAGAAAAAATTCTTTTTGGTCATACAGCATGGTTCTTTCTGGTGTATCTTGTATCTTTCTGGTGTTAAATATTAATTTGGACCACTCTTCCTGTCAAAATTAGTAAATGCAAATCTCTTTTTCAACAGCAGATATCAATCAAGGTGTAATGACTGTTATTTCTGTATTTCTGAGCCTACCGAGGAAAAAAAATAAAGCACAAAACCCTCAGTGTTCCCTCAGACATCCATCATCTTGTGCTTCTCAACACTTGATCCTTCAGTTATTCTAAATGCTAAAAGACATCAGACTCTCTAAGAGGTGGTTCCTGATCTACAGAAGCAAGCTAGAACAACTGATACACAACACACTCCCATCGCAAACCTGCAAGGGAGAGCATCTCTGATGGAAGCTGCAAAACACACAGATGACGCTAGTAATAAGGACTGAATAAGGACTGGAGGCGGGTGGGTGGGGAGGTGGGCAAGCTAGGATTGGGGCTTTTTTTTTTTGTATTTGTGGCTTTGCTGTTTTTCACCTCCACTGAAGAACATGGGTTTTTATATGTTTCTGTTTTTCATCAAGTTCAATATGAAAAACACCACACCTTGATGTGATAAAGTAAGAGCTGCTCCAGTTAGTTTCAATTATCCAAAATTGGTGGTGCTCTTGTTTAATAATGAGTGTTTCTGCTAATGGCAAGAACACCAAGATAGTTATAAGGAGGACTTTTCTGAAGAGGATGTATATGTGGACTTACATGGTTGAACTGTTATTTTGTTCAGAAATCTCCATTTCCATGCATTCAGCATTCAACTGCTTTAACTAAAATACAGTTTAATTTGCACCAGCTGTAAAATTCCAGCTGTATTTAATTGTGTGGGAATGGACCCGTCACATAGTTGAAGAGACATTGTTAACAACGTATCCACACTGTTTACCTTCTACTGTGATACAGCCGGGATACACGTTCAAGTTAAGGCTGCGTAAGTACTATGAAGCACAAGTATTGTATCTCAGTTAAAGAGTTGAGCAGCCCACCAGGAATTAAATTTTAAGAAGTACTATTTTACGGAAGTAGATTTTGCAGACTTACTTTTAAGCAACTACTGTGTAACACATTAAGTTACATGTAATATGAAATGTGCGATGAGACAAATGATATTTAAACAGTAGTTTTTCAATTGCAGGAGAGTTGTAGAATATGCTTTTGTTGAGGGAGGCTGTATTTGAAAGGTCGGTTAGGAGAAAGCATAAGTAACGGGTTTTTTTCGTCTCAGTATGCAGTAAAACGGTGCTCCATGATTACAGTCAGGTCCGGGGAGGTACTGGCAAGTTTTAGTGACGTTGATTATTCTAAACTTCAGCCCGCATCGAGCAGAAGCGGGCTGGGCGCCAGCTTGCTACCCACACCTGCTTGAGCAGCCCTCCGCATGAGGGAGGGCCAGGCGACGTGCGGGACAAGCGGCTGCCCCTCACGGAGCGGGAAGGCCCTACCGCCCGCCCGGCTGTGCCCCAAGGGGCCCTTGCGGGCCGCCCCACCGCGGCGGGCTCTTACCGGCTGCTCCGCCAGCTCCTTCCGCCGCGGAGGCTGCGCTCCCGCAGAGGGACGAGGAGGGCGGGCCCG
>NW_010972437.1:3220188-3243231 GCF_000737465.1 Haliaeetus leucocephalus
GGGCCCGGGGGCGGGGTGGGGCCGCCTGAGGCGGGCGGTGCCTCAGTACGCTCCAGAGTGAACGCTCCCGGGCTGCCTGTAGCCCCGCGGGGCGCTGCTGGGCGAGCCCCTGCCCGGCGAGCCCCGCCCGGGGGACCGTTGCGCTGCCCGGTGCCGCCCCGGGTGGAAGCTGGTGGCTTCGGGGAAGGGGGAGAGGGAAGGTGCTGCCAGGTCGCCTCCGGCTCTGCGTTCCGGGGGCGGGGGCGGCTGGGGTGTCCTCGGCTCCTTTCGGCGCGGTCAGTGTCGGGGCAAGAACAAACGATTTTCGGATTGTAAACTTGCCTCTTCTTTGCTTGAGCCAATTGCATAACTGTGAGCAATCCACGACAGAAATCAGAAGCTGAGTAAAAGGCCCAGATGTCTTCCACTTAAGATAATGTAACAAGTTCCTTATCCCCTGATCACATGTAAGGCTGGCTGGAACAACTTGAGAAGCAAAATATGCTTTGGGAGAAGAGTTGATCTTGTAGCTGGAAGAAAAAGAAAACACAGATGAGAGAGAAAGACTGCAATTTGAAAATCTTAGGAGGAAAAAGGTTTCACCTGTTACTACTGTTATGGCTGTGCTGCTGTGTTTCTCTGTTAAATTCAGTCTTACTGTCATCCTCATAAAAATAGTGAAAAAGTGGAATAGAGATTGGTTCACGATGTCAAATTTCAAGCAGTCATTTGACATAATTGCTATTGCGCAGTGGTATAAAGTCATCTTACTTGGACCACGTTTCTTACTGTATATCCTTTGTTTTTTAATCTTTAGGATGTGTTTGCAATATTACAATAGTTCAATCCTGGTAAGCAAAACTGCTGTTTTTTAAAGTAATATATTAAAGTCTTGAGGGCAAAAGCAGTTACCGGGAAGGGTGTTCAGCATAAGGAAACTCATTAAGTAACTGGTTGCAAATTAAGTTTCAAAATGTTTCTAGTGTAAGCCACAAGAATCTTGGCAGCTGGTTTTAAGCAAGCGCAAGCTGAATCCAAAACGGTGCTGTATTATTTGTAGCCTTGAAGCTGCGTATGCTTTCACGTCTTGCAGTTGTCATTGGTGTACACTATGTACCTGTTGTCAACTCGGTGGACCCCTTACTGTGCTGAGTAGCAGACTTCAAGGACTCAGGTGGTAAATTGGTCTCTTGTGCTTATTCAGACCGAGATGCTAATGAGGACACTTGTTGGCAACGCTCATTTTTTGGGATGTGAACAGCTGTCGACAAAATTTGAATGAGATCAACTCATGTCTCACAGACCATAAAATGGCCATCAGATACCACTAACCTTATGGAAGTAACAGTTGGGATAACAGTAAACACAATTGTCCTGTCATGCCCTTGCCACTAATTTGAGTCTTTATAGTCAGGAGTTCGAGATCCCTTTTTTAAAAAATACGTTAATCTTTAGGCTTAGAAAATTTTGTAGCTATTAAAAATTATCACTGAATATAGATCTCTTGGGTATGTATACTGTACACCAGTAAATGCTTCCTTTACTGGTCATGGAAGTGAGGTGATACTGTGATCAGTGCCCAAGTGTTTAGAGAGAAAGCAGCGAGTGGCAGGAATTCAGTGATGCCAGTGAAGGCAGTGTGAGTGGGTATTGGCTGTATCACTGTCAGAGGATAAATACAGAGGTGGTAGGTGTGTCTGAATTCTAGTACAGACTTGGCTTTTCTTCTGTGGCCTTGATCAGGTTTACAAAAACATGTGTGACAGTCTGTTGAAATCTGTGCTTTTGTGATTTCTTGAAGAGGTATGCTTTTCTGAACAGGACCGAGCCCAGCATATTCTCATAGCATCTGTTTTTCTTCAGATAAAATCAGGAGAGTGATGAAGTGTCACCATGTTTGTTAGCATTATAACCTCTCTTAGCCTTGCCTTCCTTGAATGGCAATATATTTGTGAAAAGGACATTGTCTTAACAGAAGATAAAAGATTATTCATAGAGATTGTTTTTCAGCCTTGTAGCTGAAACAACTCTAGATAAAACTGTATGGAAAAATACACTGGCATAGCATTACAGTAAAAACCAAACCAAGTGAAGAAACCTGGCAACTAGTTTGGACTGTATACTATACATAGCCCCACATAGAGAAAGCAATTTAAAATAGCTCTCCAGAATGAGGTCTGGTGCAAACATTTGAACACTTTCTATGAATCTGGTTGAGGCAGCTACAATGTTACTGGCACCCTTCCAGCATTTCTGTCAAAACAACGTTTTTCCTTAACAGTCTTGTCCAGTCTGTGTGGAAAAAAACCAGACTGTGTCCACATCCCTTGAGATACAGTTGCAAACGTTTGCACAGTTTGTCAAAAGACCTTTAAAGTCCACCTATTCTTTCTTAATTTTGACGCCATACTTCTGTCCCATCTTAAGTAATTCCTTTTCAACTGCAGTGATTACAATCTCTGTTGTCAGTGACCTTGCTTCGTATCACAGTTGCTTATTTTTTTTTTAAAAGTCTGTACAGATTGTTTCTAATAAGCTGCTGATGATGATTATTTTCCTCTAAATTCTATACTCAATTTATTACTTGCCTGTCTCCTAATGCAGTGACTATATAAGCTAATGTGGTCAGTCCCCGGTTGTTGCTGTGTTTCTTTAGAATTCAGTTATGATGATTTTTAAATAACTTGTTAATAATAATTTTAATTGTTTAAAATTGGTAACTGTAATTTGCTAGACTACTTTGGTGGTTACTAAAAAATTGCATCTACATGTTAATTGTGTTCAAAAAAACCCCACCAAAACAACCAAACAAACCACCAAACAAGCCTTAATGCTAAGTGGGGAATATTGGTTCCATTTTTTACTATGTGAATGCAGAAGTACAGTCCTGATTGTTTAATTAGAGAAAGGACAGTATAAGACCTAGGTGGCTTTTCAGCTTATGTTTGTAGAATCACTGACAGAAAATAGTGGCATTTTTAACTCCCTGGTGGCAAAAATCAGAACTTTTGAGCTAGCATTTTGCATCTTAACTGACTTGATCTAGGCCAAACCAACAATTTGGTAGAACAGACCTATTAATCACAATGAATATTTGTTAGATTTTAGCGTAGATGTTCACTGACAGAGAACACTGAGGTGCAATCTTAGAATTACTAGCATTTTTAAAGGTTATTTGTTACATTTTATGGATAAAAACACTGTGTCCAAGGTTTTGCATGATTTTTCTGAAGGAAGTTTTGAAAGCTGGGTAAGCAATTCACTTTCTGAAAGGACTTTCAAAATGAAACTGTCCTTTTGAGGGAAGGACGGAAACAGAGGGATTATAGCAAAGCTCAGGTTTTATTTCCAGTTAGAACATTCTCTTCCTTGATTTTGCTATTAAGAAAGCCTGTTCTGCAAATTAAGTGCATATGAGGCTTGTACAGGAGCTCAGGCTGCCATGAAGTCAACATTTAATAGGGCCTTTTGTATTTTACTCTGCCAGTTACTTTTCTTGTGACTGGGGGCTATTTTTAGTTTTCTCCTAAGGGGGGAAAAAAAAAAATCCCCCTTGTGTTTTTAACAGTATGTATACTGTTATGAGCCTTTGTTTCTCCATCTGAATCTGACATTTTCTGGAATGTTATACAACAGATTGTCTCACCTGAATTTGTTGTTATTTATTTTGCTGATATGAAACACATCTAAAAGCATTTTCACTGTTGCAGGCACTTGGCTTCTTGTGGTATTCTGATGACCAGAATTTCTTCTTTGCAAGTACCTGTAATGAGCTATACCTTTTCAAGAACTTTCTTCAACATTGCTGCACCACTAGTAAATAAAAGAAAAGAATATTCTGAAAGAAGAATTATAGGGTGTGTATAGACGTGTGGAAAGAAACTTTATATGCTTATTGATTTTGTGTTTGCTGTGATTGATTCAAAACACTCGAATTTCAAAGACTGAGCATCCCTGAAGACACATGTCCCTGTGACTCTGCCCAGTTGGAGACTAGGAAGGAGTTTTGACTTTCAGAATTTGTAGAGATCAGGCTTTTCCAGTCTGAAACTGAGTACAAAAAATGTAGGAACCTAAAACCCTTGCCCCATAGAAAGAAATAGTAGAAATAATCCTTCTATTCCATGACAAAACAAACAACCCAGAAAGGGAAGAATACACTATTAATTTCATTTGCTGAAATGGGAATAAACCAACAGGTGTGAAAACTCTGTTTGTTCCTTTCTGTCCCAAATACATGCTAATGTTTGCACTTACATTATGTTATACGTCTCAAGATTTTCTTCTTCCTTTAAAAGAAGGAAAATAATTAGTTGTGTGATGAAGAAACTTAGGCACATAAAAAAAGATTTTGAAATCCTGTTTGCCTTAAAGCTAGTGGGAAAATTCCAGTTAATTTGACAAGACTGGGATCTGCCCCCAGTCTCTGGTCCACAATAGTATGAACTATTTGTTCATTAGCACAGTTTTTTTGACTATGCTTAACAGTCAGTTATGTGATGGTTCTTGAACTGCAACAGATTTTGCATAGTCACTTAAAAAGAGCCTTTGTCCAATAGTAGTCACTGTTGAGTACTGTTGAACATATGCTTCATTTTAAACACAGATGGAATTAAGCATGGGCTTCAATTCTTTTCTGAGTCAGAACTAAAAATTAAAAACCATAGCTATGTAATACTTTGCCATGTTACCATAGAAGCAACTAAAATGTTGCCATCATATTCTTTCATACAATTTCGGTATCCTTGAGCAGGGGTCTCCAGAGGTCCCTTCCAACTTCAGCCACTCTGTGATGCTGCGAGTTTTTTCCACTGCATGTATTTTTTAGTTATTATTTATTAATTTATTAATTATTTGGGCTAAAAGAAGGAAAGTAGTGTTGCTCTATTTAAACACAATGAAATATAGTACTTTAGTTTTGATTCACCTTTTCTTGCTAGCCATGAAGTGTGGATTCTTTATGTGGAATGTCTAAGATCTACTTAAATGAAGACACAACTGTGCTGGAAACACTGTTTTTCCATTTGAAATGTACATGTATTTACCTGGTATTGCAGAAAGTAGCAGACACCAGGTTCACTGTTCACTAACTTTACTGCTGGATGTTGTGTGGTGTTTTGCATCTTTATGCAAAGACTTTTACCAGTTTAATTTCCAAAAACAGTGGCAGTGTTTTCAGGTGACTGTATGTTCACTTTCCAAACTGTCATTTATATAATCTTTGAAACTTTTTAATACTGAATTTGAAGTTAAAATACCTTGTAATTAATGTTAATGTTTCTGTTTCCAGGTATTCTATGCAGGAAATGTATGAAGTTGTTGCTGTTGTGGAGAATTACAAACTATTTGTGCCTTGGTGTAAAAAGTCAGATATATTATCAAAGCGCTCTGGATACTGCAAAGCACAGCTAGAAATAGGATTCCCTCCTGTAGTAGAGAGGTATACATCAGTTGTTACCCTAGTGAGACCACATTTAGTTAAGGTAACTCTTTTTTTTTTTTTTTTTTTTTTTTCCTTAGCTGTAGCTTTCTGTAACTTTTGTTTGTTGAAATTCAAATAATTCACTGGTGCTTCAAGAAAAAATTGATGCTGGAATTGCTTTGTGTGGCTCAAAACTTGTGTTGTTTCTATTTAAAGACTTAGGTTAACTGGAGAGAATTTGAATGTGCTTTTAAAACATAAGCTGCCAAATGAGGTGGGGGAGGAATTGCTTTTTAATTTTCTTTTGCTGGAGAAACTAGCAGCCATTAATGAAGATATACCATTTTTATTTGTTTTTGTTAAAATGTTGTCCAAACCCCTCTAAATGCAAAATTAATACTGACTTCAAAGTTATCTTTGACAACTGTAGCTTCTGATGCCTTAGCAAAATTGATATCTGCATTACTTTACTTCTGAGATTTTTACCTAGCTAATATGAGAAGTCTTAAACTTAAGTGTAGGATCTGCTGAAGAACTTGTGATTCAGTGTATTGATGAGAAGAGAGAAGAGTGGATTTAAAGTCCATTCTTAGAATTAATTTGTTCGGAAGGGAAGCAATTGTGTTTACCCTCCTTTCAGCTTTTCAAGAGCAATAATTAAAAATGTCAAGGGAGAAATTTTAAATGAGGTCTGGATCTTCTGACTAGTTTGCCTTATATATATGAATCTGGTTTTGGTTAGGAAGAGCACAGAACAGACTCCTTACAGCAAAACTGCCTCTCCCTTCATATGGCAGATCTTGACTATTTTTTTGGAGTAACTAGTGGAATTACAATAGTTGATTGCTGTTCAATATAATTGTTTGGATATCCTATTTCACTATTCTTTTCTAGGCTTCCTCTTAAGAGACACTGCTCAAAACAAACTGGGTCTCTTAACTACAGGGAGACAAGAATTGGAAGGGGAATATGCCGAGTGCCTTTATTCAAGGTACTTACTGATTCTGGAAAGAAAAAAGAATACCTTTCTCCCTTTATTAAGAAAGTTGAACAGCTACAATGGAAAAGCTGCATTTTACATGCTGACTTTGTAAAAGGCTTTTCCTTTCCACTCATCCCTGACAAGACTGGCTTTTTCCTTTTACATAGCTATCAGATTGGCTTATCAACTCTTTTTCCCTCCAATTCACTCATAAGAGGATTTCTTGTCTCAGAAAAGATCATGAAAGTGGTGAGGAGAACAGTTTCTTTAGATTTCCTCCTCCTAGACTTATTAGCATTTTCTCTGCTGGGATTGTTTTTCCTAGAAGTTTACATTTTGTTCATATAATGGTAGGAACATTTCTAGAGAAGTGACTGTGTGTTTGGAATACTTCACTGTCCTCAGAAATAACTCAGCAAACGCAGCATGAATGGTGGTCTAACATAGCGGGCTACTGGTGGCAACAAAATGAGCACAGATTTGTTGCTTACGGCAGCAGTGCTTGAGCAATGGAAAAATCAGAATGGTAGCAGTAGCTCTTGCCACAGAGGAAAGCACAGAGTGAGTTTGCTACTTATAAGGTTGCGAGCAAGGGGGACACACTGGCAATTTTCCCATTCTTCCTGCCCTTTTGGCAGCAGCAGGAAAGCAAGCCCAGCTCTTCGTGTCTAATCTTCCTTCTACTCCTCCCCTTTCTGTAGAAGTAGCAAGGCACTGCATCTCATTCCTGGGCAGAAAAATGTAGGTATTTTTGTGCTGCTGATTAGTCTTTGAGATGGCTTACCTTACCATGGGTTTCAAACCACAGACAACACCTATTCATCATAGGTGGCCTTGTTGGAGCAGAGCTGCTTGTGGTAACAGTAAGAACTTGTAAAAAAAAAGAGTTAAAAAAAAGTTACAGAAATTCTCTCTAGATATTCCAAGCCAACTGAGATTATGTATTTGGATGATTTTGGAGTATATGTCTTTCAATCTTTTTCTATTATAAATACAGCCACACAAAATTAGCTATATGTGCTAAAAGCAAAATGAGTAAAAATAAGGACCCTATGGTGGTGAAAACTATGAAGCCAACTACTGCAAATACTTCATTGTTTTAAAGGAGGATCATATGTGGCTTGCCGGTAACTAAAAGCCAACATATAACCTGATTATGGACTTGAACGTATAGTCTTACAGACTTCGTGGTAGTTCTTGATCACAATAGTATCTTGTGACAGAAGATGTTTAGAGTTTGTCTTCAATCAGGTTTGTTTTGATGCTAAGCATTCCTATAGCCCAGGACTACCAGTTTGTATATCAGTATATAAAACATTCTATATATGTAATGAAAAAAAAAAAAAATACAAACCCAGTAAATATCCATGTCCTTTGCTGAAAGTAGTGTGGTTCAAAATTCTGGTATATAGCATTAGCATTATTTTGGTGTTCTATGCATCACGCTAGAGATCTGTTTTATGACTCTCAATGCAACAGTTTTTCCTCTCCCTTAAAAGTAATTAAATTATTTTGCTGTAAATGACACTGTACAAATGGGATCTCATACTAGCTGCACTATAAGAACAATTTTAACTATACCATGACCTTCACTGTCTAACAAAATGCAAATGAAAACTTCAGTAATACTGATTTGTCATATCTGCAAAAGCCTCGGTGTAGCTTGACTTTTTAAACTTTATTTTAGGCATCCTGCACAGATGGAAAACTATTTAATCACTTGGAAACGGTGTGGCGTTTCAGCCCAGGTATCCCTGGTTATCCAAGGACATGTACATTGGATTTTTCAGTAAGTACTGTAATTAAGACAACGACATGCTAGGAACAGGGCATGGAAATGGTACCTTCAGCTGTGCCTTTTTTTCTTTTTTTTTTTAATGCCTGGTACTAATTTTTTTTAAAACACATACACACAGAAAACAAGTTAGTTTTAGTCACTACTATCCAAAAAATTTTTTGCAAACTTTACTACATGGAAACCACTACAGTGTCCTTTAGAGACAGCAGTCTTCTGTGAGGTGTCTGCATATCACGAAACAGTCTAGGGACTGGTATCTCTCACCATACAATTGTAAACATGCTGAAGTTTTTAGACAGTCAAATACAGAGGGAGAACTGCTAAACTTATTTTGCTATTTCTTTTAAATACTCTAGAACCTAAGTGCTCTGGGTACCAGAAGGTAGGTGTTCTCCCCTCTGTCCTGTTTGGCCTGCAGTTTGGTCAATTTAATTTCTTGGCTTCCAGTTTTACTTTTTCATGTATTTTAAGTCTTACTGCTTCCTTCTGTAATACCAGTATAATAGATTTTTGCTGTCTTTCTACTCTGTGATGGGATATCACTGCAGCTCAAAACTATTGCTTTTTAAATCCACTATCTGATTTAGCCTGTTACTCCTAGACAAGTTTTTTTCCACTCAGGTTATTGCTTTTCCATTTTGTCTATTTAGTCTGTCATCACATTTTTTTCTTACGTTTTATAGTGTTAAGAGTAGGTGTTGCTTTAAGCACGTAACTAAGCTGGGGTTCAGAACAGGCTACAAAAGTACACAGAAATGGGTTGATCCTGCTGCCATCTGCTGGGATACTCTCTTTAAAATATTATCTTCTGTAAGTAGGAAAAAGAGCTTTTTGTAATATTTGTAAACTAGCATGTTAATCTCCTTGGGTTGGTTAATAACTTTCAGCTTATTGCTCTGTTGCACTTCATACAGTTCAACAGTAAAAATGAATCTATAGACACTCAAAAGAATACATCTCTCATGGGATTTGCCAACAATGTTTGCATGTTATTTGCTCATGGTATTTGAATTTCTCCAGGCAAATAAGTGCCAGTTCCTGCTGCTAACCAGTACCTAAGCTAGTTTTTAACCCAAGCCATAAATCAGTTGAGAAAACTTGAATTAAGCAAGTGTTTAAACCCTATAAACTAAACACTGAGTCTGTGAGGAAACACCCCCCCCCGCCCTCAAGCCACTTTTTGACATTTCAAGCAGGTCAAGAACTTCAGTTAAAGGGAGTCAAAACTGGACTTAAAATGGATATTTTCACTTTCTTGGGGAAATGCTATTGATACTTCTTACTGCTTACCCCATTACCTGGTAAATGCAGCCAGCTGAGCCGCTGGTTGCCTCACAAAGGCAAGTCCTTAAGGACTCTAACCCTTGCTAGTTACTAACCTGCTGTGTTGCTTGCCTCTGGGCCCGTGCAGATGGGGATGATAAGCATTTCATAACAAACTTCTCAAAACATACCATGCAATTACAGATATTCAAGAGAAAACTTTGATTTCAAGAATGCTTGCTTGCTTTAGAAAATGTAAATTGAGGTTTGGGTTATGCTGGTTCCCACAAGACACTGTATCCTGTTTTGCCAGCCTGATTCCAGGAGACATATACATACAGCAGGGAATTTTTCTCGTTTGTTTTTGGCTCTTAAATGATTTGGTACATAGATTGAAGCACAACACCATTTTTACCATCTGCAAACTTTGTAAATGTATGCCACACCTCAAGTTTTTACACAGTTACTGAACTCGATGCCAAACTCATAATCCCTGTTCTGCAAAACTCTTAAATGCTCTAAATGACAACTCTCAGACTTTCAAAAGGCATGTTAATTTTACTGATGCTTGAGATCAAGCAAATGTAAATGAAGCTACACTTGGCTTACAGTCCAAGTAGTTTAATTACTTCTGTGCTACTGTTTCACAGTTAAAATGCATTACTCAGAAGCAATTTGAGAGAAGCTGTATTTGCTCTGTTTGGCATTTAATCTGCTGATTTCTCAGGAATGACAAATATACTTAAATCTCAGTCCAAAAGACATGCTATAGCAGGAGTGATGGTAAAAGTCACAGAAGAGCAACCCATTTCTTTTCCTGAAAATTCTGTAATCATTTTGGGAAGCTGTGTGTTCCAAAACAATGTGATTACATAGCCTTAAGGGAGCCTTATTTAACTAGACTGAAGGCCAGCACAGCACAAAAGCATAATTGAAGGCTGTTTGACATAAAAGTGATCTTTTCTTTTGAGGGTGGAGAGAGAAAGCCAGCTCCCTGTGCCCCTGCCATAACTGTTAACTGCTGCAGTAGCTTCAGTTTAACTGCAAGATTCAGTAGCTGAAAGAAAACGCAGAAGTTAAGTTCTGAGCACTGCAGTAGGAGGCCCGAGGGCTTGGTACAGAGGACTTAACCAGTATGCCTGTACTCTGAACCTGACTGCCTGTGTCAGGACAGCAAAGGTCAAGAGCAGAAGGCATTCAGGTAGGAGGTACAGCACACAAAACCAAATTTGTAGCTTTAGTCAGCAAATGGCTCTTGTTTGAACATACCATAACTACAGCTACCAAGATGGAAAGATTAATTAAAAATGTTGGTATTTAATAGGTAGCTATTTTGAGCTGCTTTTACATATCTCTTGTGTTTGCTGCAGCTTACCTGTAGTCTTCTGTCTTGCCATGCAGGATTTTCTTCAGTCAACTTTTGTCCCCCAAGTGAGTTCTGTGTGCAAAGTAACTGAGTTATTGTTTGTCAGTAGCTTTTCATTATCCCAAATCTTTTACTTACATTTTGTGATGCATCATATATTAAGTAAAATACAGTTAATTTAGATAAATGGGAATTATCACTTCAGAGAACCGAACGATTCTTCTAATGGAAAAGCTCAGGGACCTCTGACCACAGATTAGGCTTTTCTTCGCAGACACCCTCCCCTACAGCTCAGTTTTAACTGTTCTCTCTCCCACGGCTTACTTACAGACTAACTGGATTCTTTGATGAAGTTGGCTATTTGTAACAGCATTTTACTACAACAGTAGATACAGGAAAAACTATTTTTTCTCTATTTTTTAAACAGGTTTCTTTTGAATTTCGTTCACTTCTACACTCAAAACTGGCTACGCTATTTTTTGATGAAGTGGTAAAGCAGATGGTAGCTGCCTTTGAAAGAAGAGCATCCAAACTCCATGGCCCAGAAACAAGCATACCTCGGGAGCTAATGCTTCATGAAGTTCATCACACGTAAAAGGCAAATTATAAACTTGTTTGTACACTTCATTTGTACAAGAGGTGCCACGCTCTGCCTTTGGGGCACCTATTTCATATCTGACCTTTGTGTGTGATTTCATACCGTACCAAACACACCTGTTTGGCCATGTGTGTATATAGAAAGTTCAAGCTGCAATCAAGTGCGACTTAAAAAGTGTTATCAGTAGCAGACAATTGGCAGCTACTGTAACACAACATATCTCAGGCTGCCGTTCATCAACTTGCCAAATGGTTTGTGTAATCACAGTGTAAGTTCTGCCTTATCCAAGCTTATGTTTTTTTCAGCATCGTAACATATTAACTCAAGTTTAAGTTATTAGTAGTGTGAATCTAACTTAACAGCATCAACGGTCAACCCAGCCACAAGAAGGGAAACTGACATTCTGGCTTTGGGGAGTATGAACAGTTTGTCAGGCATCAAGCAGCAGGCGCTTGTAATCCAAATGAACGACAAGTGTAACTCGGGAGTCTCCAGCTGCTGTTGAATTCTGACCAGCAACTGCAACAGGAAAAACAACACAGCCTGAACACTCCTGAGTTTTCAGATGTTAAACATAAGGGGTACACAAAACATAAGTACCACCGTAATTGCAATGTAGCAGTTTCAGCTATAGCCCATGGTTCTCAGCTGCCTGGGCTCTAGACACTTTAGGTATGTTGGGCAGGTTCAACTTGCCTACCTGCCACTGTTTTGCCGTTACACATCGCAGTTAGGTTATGGTAGATATATCTTGTCTAATGCAAGCATTTCCCAGTTCCAACACAACTTTAAACCAAGTAAATGTTACCTCTTTGAGAACTCGGGCAGGGATTCACAACACTCTGTACTACAGTGCTGTCCTCCCTGGAAGGAAGGAACAAGATGTCCTCCACTTACTGCAGACAAGCACACCCAAGGCCAGTTGTCATTAAAAAACATACAATAGAGAGCTAATCTTAGTTCTTAAGATTTTTTTTTCAGTACCACACTACCATTTAATTATCAGTCCATTATGATGGTACCAGCCATATTGATTAAATTCATTTTCAGTAGTTCTCTTCCTGACATTAGTATTCTCTTTCTAGTCTCTGAAGAAATGTTAAGTTTTAACCGATTTAAAATCCTGTCTATATGCTGCCTTGCACTACCCCATTTCCTTACTGAAATTAGGTAAAGCTTCACATCAGGTGTTGGAGCTGGTCCTTTCTCCAAAGTGTCTGTCATCTACATGGCTGCTACAGAATAGTGTATTAAATAGCAGAGGAAGGGAGGGTTCTGGACAAAGACAGCCCTGAAGCGGTCTCAGACAGGGCTGATAACTTAAGAGATAGTTTTCAGGAAAGAGCAATTGAAATTTCACACATCCTATCTATGAAGGATAGTTCTGATTAAAGGTACAAAGCTGGGGAAAGTGACAGCTGGATTAAGAGGTCAGTTTTACAGCACTGTGAAGTTGTAAACCAGTTTCCTATGTTGAGTCAATCGGAGATAAACATACACAAGTCTGGGAACACCACTATTTTGAAGTCTGGAAAGCAGAGTTGAAAAGCAAGCAGAAAAGAGTTTAGGCAACAGGCTGGGTCAGGTTAAAGAACACATTAGGTGGCAAAGCTGTCACTTTTAAGGGTAAAGCAGCATCTAGTGCAAAATAATTCAAACTAAATCCTGGAGCCCACTACCAGAAAGCTGGAAGACAAGACTGGAAGTCTCAAGGCAAGGAGGTAACCACATACCACACCTGAGCAAGAGAAGTATTTAAAAACCCCACATCCCTTTCTTAACAAGGATGACTTACCCATCTCCTACCCTTAGCGCACTTTCCCTCCCACAAGACTGTGAACAATGCACTGGGCCTGTTCCAGCACAGGAAACAAGCAGTATAGACAGGGCAAAACAAAGTCCAGAGCACGTGCCTTACTTTCATTGCATTGTTTAATATTTCAAAGAACTGCAGTGTCAGTTCACCTTAGATATTTCTTGCCAAAATTGAAGTCACTTGTATTTCTGAGAAACATTCTAGCCAAAGGAATGTTTCCTGGAGGGAAATGGCCTGTCATTTCCAAGCACAAGTGTCAGATTTCTAGTAAATGTTAGAAGCAGCAGCAGATTGTCAGGGTTCTCCCATGACTATGGCTTTGTGTGCAGGTGAATAAGGTGATACATTTTGTAACTTTTGAGCAGTTTGTTTTATTACATAAAGGTCACATAACTGTATATTTGCCTACTTTGTACACAATTGTCTAGTCTCACGCACAGTGGCTTCCAAGTTCTTCCTAGTACTGGCAAGCACCAATAAACTCTGAAACAGAATATCAAGTGCCTTAATTAAGTTTAAATCAGGACCTCGGTAGATGGATCTTGCACCCAGTTATCAGGAATGTACAAATGTCTTTATTCAAAAAATACAAAATAAATTATCTGTAGGCATGGACAATGACTGTAAACAATTACACATGTGTTAAATGAAATCCGGTAACTGATGGTTACAGTGATTCTTTTAAACACCAGCCTCACTTCAGTCACTATCCACCCTCTTGCACTGACAGCTGAAGTTTTTGAAGTCAGAACTGTCAGTCTTAAACAGCACAGCTCATGATGCATCCCTATCCCAGGAATTAGAACATGCCACCTCCCATTCCTCCACCCATCCCACCCATTCCTCCCATTGCTGGCTCCTTTTCTTCTTTAGGAATTTCAGTCACCACTGCTTCTGCTGTTGATAAGAGAGACGCAACACCTGCAGCGTCCATCAGAGCAGTTCTCACAACCTAAAAATAGAAAAGAAATAACTGAGTACCTGCTGACTATCATGTGAGGTGGGAGGGAGGGAAGCTGAGAATTAAGACTATTTTAGGTTACCTTCGTTGGGTCTATGATTCCTTTTTCTACCATATTTACAAAGTCCCCAAGCATTGCATCATAGCCAACCTCTGATGGACTCTGCAGGATTTTTTCAACTATTAATGATCCTTCAACACCTGCATTCTTTGCAATAGTCATTGCTGGGATTTTCAGTGTTCTCTTTATTATCTCAATGCCTATAAGAAAAAGGATGTTTAGCATTACATAATACATACACTGCTCCTACTGCCAAGGCACACGCTCATGTGCCAGAGGTCAACACAAAAAGAGAGAACCCTCTGAGCAAGAACATAAGCTATTTGTATCAGTTCCAGGGAAAAAAAGTTCTCTGCTACTTGACATTTGCCAACAACCAAAATATTTGTAGGATATTCACGTTTTAGTTTTACTTCTGCAAAAGCTAGTAAGGAGTATTATTACTGTAACATGGCACAAAGCCTTTTTCCATTTGATGTGCCACACAGTCTCTTAAGCATTCTTCAATTTTTATGCCTGCCTGCAATGGTTGTAACCGTCAACTCAATTCTTCCTTCAACAGTTTGCAATTCTTTGCAGGGGGTACTGCTGCTTTATTGGTATTAGCTCTTTCACATCCAAGTCAGGGACACAGCGAAAGCTCCTTCCCACTGTAAAGCAGAGACCGCCATACCAAGGCGATACAAGGTTCTAAAGATCAAGTAACTAAAAACACACTGAAAGCAATTGGTATTTAATCTTACAAAGCCTCAGGACAGAAGAAAGTCTATTCTTAACACTTCCACACACATGTTCAAGTAATTTACCAATTTTCTGATCTTCGTTGGCTGGAGCTAAGGCATCTAATGCTGGAATGCAGCGAAGCAATGCACAGCCACCACCTGGAACGATGCCTTCCTCTACGGCAGCACGGGTCGCATTCAGGGCATCAGTAACTCTGTCTTTCTTCTCATTCACTTCAACATCACTTGTGCCACCAACCTACAACACGCAAGCCACACATCAAGGTCTGCACAAGGAGCCCAGGCAGGAGAGCACTGCTGGCTACGGAACCGCTGCCGCAAAATGAAATGGCCAACTGGAATCATTAACTGAAAAGTGCTACAGCAAACCCATCCTCTCCCATACCAGCAGCGTTCTTTTGTACCTCAGCACTCAAGAAACCTAAACACACAGTTTTAGTTTATTATTTCATCAAGTTCTTAATACCAAAGCATAGCACTGTAAGAAGCCAAACTCCTAAATCAATGGCTAAGATTACGAGACAACCACACAGCGGTTAACTTAGATTGCTAGTAAAGGACCAATACCACCCCTTTCCTAAGAGGTTCAACTTCTCACCTTCAATACTGCTACTCCATCAGAGAGTTTGGCCAATCGCTCATTCAGTTTCTCTTTTTCATATTCACTTGTGGTAACTTCTAGCTGTTCGATAATTTCTTGAATACGTTTTTCAATTTGAGCCTTTTCACCCTTGCCCTTTAGAAGCATGGTGTCATCTTTTGTCACAATGACCTCTCCAACTTTACCAAAGTCATGAGGCTGAATATCTTCCACATTTAGGCTCAAACCTTCTTCTCCAAACACCTGAAACAAATTACATGAAAAGTTGGAATTCACAGCTCTCCATACACAGATTTTCTATTTATAGACACACGAACACATACAACAGGCTAACAGTGCAAAATAGTCACACTACTGCAGCCGAGTTGAATGAAACTCTTCCCTTCTCCTAACACAGTCCAGGCGTGCAAGTACCTCACAAACTGGCCCCCACAGAATGAGGAGCTGCCAACTTCTTGCTCATGACTGACTAGCGTAACTCACCGATTCAAAGTGCCTGGAAAGTAGAGTTGTGTTACAGAGTCTTCCTTGTATTTCGAGGAGTTATGAATATAGGCACTAAACTGACTTTAGAATAGTGTTTGCAGGTTTGTTACTTTGTGCTCCAGTTAGCTTAAACATTAAGTTTCATTTCAATAACCAACTTTGGATCCCAGTATCATGCTATGATTTTGAAGTGTGTATAAAAAAAAGCAGCATAAAGGGAGACTAATCAGCTCATCAACTATTTGAGAAGTTGAGTACAGCAGAAAATTATCCAGTCTATTCCAAACATTTAAAAGAATTGTATTTGCCATACTCGAGTCTGGGCAACTGTGAGACAATCAGTTTTATAAGGCAGCAAGAAAGCTTTGATATCTCTAAAGAAATTCCCTTGAAGTTCCTCCTTTGCCTTAACAACCTAAATGCTGCAAGTAAATTGCGTGTAACTTCAGTCAGTTAAAAAGACGTATTACTCATGGTTGGTCAGCGCTGTATTACACAGCAATTATCAATGTTCGCATTTAAAAAGAATTACAAGATTCAAACATTAGAGTTACTGTTACATATTTGAAAGAACAGGACACAGCCTGCAACACAGCAAATACAAGCCATGGACCTAAAAATATACATTCTTTACCACCTTAAATACCATTAGCATTTCTTAGAGCAAAAAGCCAGTTAAAGCATCATTACTTACAGCACCGCCAGTAGCAATTGCCATATCCTTAAGCTGGTTTTTCCTGTTGTCGCCAAAACCTGGTGCTTTTACAGCAACAACCTGAAGACCAACTTTCAGTCTGAAGAGAAGAATTCAGAGAGCAACACTCCACATGTATTCAGAGAACGAGTCTAATTACTAAAACCAATTATTGCAGTACACAGCTCTAACAAGCAAACAACAAGACCTTCATGAACTGAGCTGGTTTTGCTCAAAAAGGTAGTTAGGAAACAATGGAAGTTCTGTCCGAACTGATGCAAAGTATGGCAATGTATAAAAACTACTGCTTCTTTGGTACTTGGTAAGAGAACAGACAACAGCACTTCACCGTAGCAAATTCAAATACACACTTTTGTATGTATTCCTTTAAAAGGTTGAAAATGCAAAAAAAAAAAAAGTATTTGTCTAAAAGTAAGGATTTTAAGCCTCACCTGTTCAAGACAAGAGTGCTGAGGGCCTCTCCGTCAACATCTTCAGCAATAATGACCAAAGGTTTGCGGTGAGAATTGGCAATTTCAAGAGCTGGAACTATAGACTGTACACTAGAAATTTTCTTTTCACTGATTAGAACGTAAGCGTCCTGGAATTCACATTTCTGCCCTGTAGAAACAACACACATTATCTGAACAATCCAGTTATAAAAACATATCAAGCATTCTCAAACTTAAGGAGCTACTCTGGAGCAACTGTTGCACTTTTCAATGGCATTAAAGAGAGAGACAAATTGTCTTCTCCAAGACTCCACTTTCAATTCTACATTGTGCTGGAGTGTTGCAGGGCCAGCTTGATGTTAGCATGGACATAGTCCACACTTAGCAGAGAAGAAAAAAAACCCCAAGACTCCAAGCTTTTACCAAGAGTTAAGAGTGGCTGATGGGGAAGGACCCCCCTGTCCTATTTGCTGTGGTACATAGTGTAACAGATTGTAAAGTCTTTACAACAGGTACCATTATTTCTAACTTACAAGAGCCACTGTGAGGTATTTGACATGTGTTATTGTTAACTCACCTTTGGTTGTATTAATAAAATATGGAGATATGTAGCCTCTGTCAAATTTCATACCCTCAATGATTTCCAATTCATCATTTAGAGTTTTTCCATCCTGTTTAGATACAAGAAAGTATACATTAAAGATCCCTTATCTACTACCAAAAGCACAAGTATAGTTTTAGCATACTATGCACAACGGAATGAAAGGGTCTGCACCACACGTCAGTTTTATGTGCTTCCCTTCAAAAGAAAAGTATTGTAAGAGGGAACAGCGACCAAACCCTGATCTAAAGGAGCTGGGGAGGGAGGAATTAGGGTGGGATATCGTATGTGAGCAGCAGCAGCTACATCACATGCCACAAAAGCCAGCCCTAACTGGAGAAGAGACGGTCACTTTGCACTTAGTCCGTATGTTGGCCACTTCTTACCTTGACAGTGATCACACCCTTTCGTCCAACTTTTTTCATTGCATCGGAGATTATATTGCCGATTTCCTGATCTCCGTTTGCTGATATTGTGGCAACCTGAAACAGTAACCCATTTAATCTCATTTCACAATACAAGTGATCTGTTTCCTCACTATAAAGAAAACCAACCATTTTCAATTCTCACATTTCCTGACAAGACAGAGCAGCTGACCATGGCACACCCACACCAGGACCCAAGAACACCATTAAAAGGGCAGCTCAAGCACTGGGCTCAGGCAGCACACACAGGCCATCTGAATCCGCAGCTGTGGGGAGAAATAAGCCACGAAGGCCAACACACCTGGTGCCTGAGACCCAGCTGGGCACTCACCTCAACCTGAACCTCCCACAGGAGATCCACCACACTCCCAGAAGTCTGCCATCACCTCCCATCCACAAACACATCTTTGCTTTCTGAGTTCTCCCTAATTTATGTTTTAAGACCACATTTTGGAATGAAACTTCAAGATGAGAAAAACTACCTACTTCTGAACTAACTTGTAGCAGTGTAATTGTAGGCAGAATACTGGGAATTTTAAGTAACTCAAGAAAATCAAAGTGTTACCATAAAGATCATTCAATGAAACATACTCTGAATCCTGATATAAAGAAAAATACCCAGGTGTCATATACACACAACCCAACTCCATTAAACCTGACTTCACAAAACTTTTTCTGAAAAATAGCTATATAAACTTGGTTTAAGTATTTTCTTTTTTTTTTACCTGTGCAATTTCTTCTGGAGTTGTAACAGGTTTAGACAGCTTCTTCAGTTCAGCTATGATTGCATCAACTGCAAGCATCACCCCTAAAGATGAACAGAATACTTGTGAGTGAACAAGACCAGGTATACAGCATAGAAGGAAAAAAAACCAAAACCAACCAAACGACAAACCACAAACAGGTTAAGTTTCAAACCGAAGTCCACATTACAAAAATGCATCAAGTTTGCATGTTCAAAAACAAGCAACTGGCAGTTCTAGTTCCATATTGTCATTTGTATACCTAGCAATCATTTTTTGGAATTGGTGTGACATACTTCAAATTAAACAAGTTCACCATATATAAAATAGTAAAAAGATTAGAAAAATGAAGAATTGTTCAGAGTAAGTAACACACAGAAACAAGTGGGTTCTTTATGCATCCCTCTTCATATAAAACTTTATATGGCTCTTCAAAAAGAGAGCAACTTAATTCAGGAAGCCAGTCAAATTTGGGATATGAAAAGTAAACAGACAGTGATTAAACATTAAAAACAAGGGAAGAAACATTACCCCTCCTGATTTCTACTGGATTAGCTCCTTTGCTGATCTTCTCAAAGCCTTCCTTGGCAATAGCACGTGCAAGCACCGTTGCAGTAGTGGTACCATCTCCTGCTTCTTCATTTGTATTGTTGGCAACATCTTGAACTAACCTGGCTCCAATATTTTTGTATTTGTCTTTCAAGTCAATTGCCTTTGCTACTGTCACACCATCTTTTGTCACTTTGGGACTTCCCCAGCTTTGTTCAATAATAACTGTTCTTCCCTAAGGCAACAAAGAACAAATATTAAATCAAAGCCACACAACCCACAACATGTTACTCAGAGTTCAACTGAAGATGAAGACCCTTTTGAACAGCCACAGCTGAACAGAAACATGACCTTGCAGAACTTTCAGCTGGGACTTTTTTCAAGCACATACATTACCAAGGTTCTGCAAAACTGGAAAAATGGTTCAAAAGGTTTATACTTTCACAGAATGGGGCTTCATTCCCCAGCCATAATGCTTAATACCACAGACTCAGAGGGCTGCAACTAAAATAAGACTAGCCTTGCAGAAAAAAATAATTTAAGAGCTTCTAACACTGATATTTTCCCCTAAAACTGAAATATAGCAACATAATGAACTAAATCTGCAGAATTTCCATCAAGTCACAATAAAAAGTTTGTGACTGAAAAAGGGCAATACAAAGCTCAATTCATTGCAGGTTCTGGGGAAAAAAAATTAAAAAAGCAGAGACTTGCAAACCTTATCAGCGATTAGGGAAGAGAATGGAGAATACTTAACAAATGCGCGTTAATGTGTTGCAATAGTTTCTCAGACACTGCAAGTTAACAAGCCTTTCTTCTCTTAGACCGCCCTTGCAGTCAACTACAAAGCTGGACTACCCTATGCAACGTGAACAGACGGAGTTAATATGGACCATGCAGGGAACACACGGCAGATGCACCCGCGCAAGAGGATTACTTGTTCCGATATGAACTCAATAGCTTGAATAGCTGCCCCAATCAATCATGTTCCAGTTTGAGCTGGAGGCAGCAGAGATGCAAGGAGCCACCTCTGGTCCACTGCTGCCCTGAAACTCTTCAGCTATCCTGACAGCTGGAGCTGTTGGAAGAGGGGAAGGGACAGTAACCGCCCCACCTCACCACTGTCCCTCCCAGCTGACCCTGCACAAGTCCCCTCACCTGGCCTGTCAGGTCCAGCTCAGAGCCGACCACGCTAGCTCCTGCCGAGACACTGCCGAAGCTGATCACGGGCCAGCGCGGCTTCAGCTCCAACCAGAATCTGGATCACGTGCCAAGCTAGCTAGCTAGCTAAGGACTCCCATACAGCATGCTACCGCTATGGTGCACTGTGTTCCTCACTTGCACAGAGCCCACTCACATCTGCCTCAATGATTTAACTGACTTTGGATTCCTGTCATGCACGAGACTACGCTGCTTCTGGAACACAACTAGCCCTAGAAACTGCAAAAGAAACATTAAGCTTAAGTTAGTGATGTTGAACTTGTGAAAGAGCTTACGTAATTCTAACTCTGTGCTACAAAACAATTACGCCAAAATAATGCATAATCTGACTTCTTAGTGCTATTTTATTTGACCTGCACTTGTCCTAAACCCAAAAGCGCCTCAAGAGTAAGAAAACTACCTCTGGAGGATCCTGCTACTGGCAAGTTCTTCACGTAGTCTCTCCTTATTTTGCTTAATTTTACCCTGTATTTTGACATGGTCTGATTCCAAACGTTTGTTTGGTAGTTATGAGGAGAATGGCACAACAAAATCTGCTTAAATCCTATCACACTAAAGGAACTGCACTCCACGAATACTTTTTTTTCTGCGTTTCTGAAAAAAGGAACACCACCAGTACACACACATGCATTTTGGATGGTCCCGCATATCAAGAATCCAAGCAGTCCCATAAGCTAGTTCTGACAAAGTAATCAGCATGTTGGCAGCAGTATCAAAAAGATCATGGGAGACTACAAACCGCATTTCTTTAAATATAGAACAATGCCAAAGGGAAGTTTCCTCACCAGAGTGATATTTCTTAAAACTGCTGGAAGCAGAATCAGGCATTATAGTACAATCCCTATTTCTACAAATTTCTACAAATACACGGAGAACAGCAGATAAAGTGAGAACGCTGGAACAAAAACCCCACAAGGTTACAGTAAGTTGCATCAGGACCTGCCCTTTAACCAGTGCATTAGAACTAAGCTTAGGCATTCACAAAGCAGCCTAATCCAAAAAAACAAGAGTTAAATTAACTGATTGCACTTAAACTTTGTTCCTTTATGGAATACAGCCACAGCTTGCTGACGTCACTGTTCCTTAACCTTCACCTGCTCAGCTTACAGCATTTTTGCCTTTGAATAAAGCTAACAGAGCACCAAAAACGTGCAAGAAATACACGAACAAATTTTACAGAGGTCGAGCAGCCTCGAGAAGAGCTACCATGCATGTGCCATTATTATACGGAACAGATATTCCTGTGAGCCCAAAGAAAATCAGTGTCCCTTCCTTAAAGAGGAACCTCATTTCAAGCCTTGCTACACATTGCATGACTATGCAGAATACAGTAGCTAGCTCTCCGAAACAACTTACAGGGAGTCCTACACTATATTCTGTCCTATAAGCAACATAAATGAATGCCACTGCCATGGAATTTCACTTCAAGTGGTAACATTTACCAGCCAACTGAAAACTCAGCACTACGCTTTCAGTATTTCTTTCACCTTGTTAATACTAAAAGGTGAAGCGGTACAAAATCGTAATTTGTAATAACAACAACAACAAAAATCGCATGCTAATTAACCCACCTCACGACACAGATAGTTAAATTCTCTAGCATATTGTTACAGGCCATCAACTGAGCCACGGTAACCTATTATGCACATCCCCTTAACCTTCAAACTGTTTAAACCAACATACTGCACCTTTCACAGCGATCCAATTAATTTTGTTGCTGTGAAAAGCACATGCACAACCATCATGGTTCAGGTGACAAGAATGAGAACGTGGCTGCTTGCAGTAGTCTGTCCATACCCCTACATCTTTGTGTTTCAGTTGGCAATCATGCAGCTCTACCGAGGGGAAACTAACCACGGGTTTCTACTATGGTGTTTTCAATCAGGTCGAAGCGCTAAGGTAAAATAAATGCAAAACCTTCCATTACCTTTGGCCCCATGGTGACAGCTACAGCATCTGCTAGAAGATCTACTCCTTGAAGCATAAGAGCTCTAGCATCTGCTCCAAATTTAACATCTTTTGCATATGCTCGCGTTAGATGGGGGGCGAGTGCTCTGGACACCGGCCTTATCTGACGGAGTACTGTCGACACACGGAGCATGTCTAGAAGATTAAAACGAATCCAGAGAAAAACACAAGCGTAATGTTTTTGCGCAGCTACTCCTAGAATTAAAGGGGGGAAAAAGGATGCAGGAGATGGAGCAGGGGAGCACCGACTTCCAGCTTCTCGGCTAGCTGAAGCAGAGACACGCAGGCCACCGCAAGTAACAGGCCGGGGGGGG
>NW_010972437.1:3243241-3243521 GCF_000737465.1 Haliaeetus leucocephalus
TTAACGGCGCCGGCACCCCTCCCCCCGGCGGCAACCGCTGCCGCAGGGAGAAACGGAACGGGCCGGGCCGGGCCGGGCCGGGCCAGGCCAGCCGCTGTGCTGCCCCGCTCACCTGCGGGCAGCGCGGGGAGGAATAGCAAGCGCCTCCGCCGTCCGGACTCGAAGCTGAGCGAGCAGGTCTGCGGGCGGGCGCGGGAAGGCGCTCGGCACTCACTACCTCTGCCCCGCCCCCGGCCAGGCACCGGCCCATGTGGGGCTCCGCGCCGCCCGGCCCGGGAAC
>NW_010972437.1:3243553-3253411 GCF_000737465.1 Haliaeetus leucocephalus
CAGGAGGGCGGCCGCGCCCGGCAACGGCCCTCCTGCGGCGCCGGGGCGCCGGCCGCGCTGCGCGCATGCGCGGCCAGCTCCAGCGTGAACCACTCAGGTTCCGGGGCCCGCCAATTCCAGAACCTTCTGGAACGCTCATGCTCGCTGAAGGTCAAAGTTGAGCTGACCTCACTTCCGGGAGGGTAGCCGACCCCGGGAACCGGCGGGCGCCGCGCAGCGCGGTTCGCGGCGCCCGCCGGGGTGCCAGCCGCCTCCGGAAACGGGACGTGACCCCGGGGCTGAAAAATAACCGGCGGAATTAAAGCGGGCCTGGGCCGGGGCGGGGGAACGGGCCCCGCCCCGGGGCGGGGCCACGGGCGCGCATGCGCTGGCGGTGACCTTTCTCACGTGCGCCTGCGGCGGCCGGGTCACTCGGTGGCGGGGAGTGCAGCGGCGGTCATGGTGAGTGCCCGCCGCCCGCGCACCGGCCCGGCGTGCCCAGCGGCGCGACGGGGGGAAGGGGGGGGGCGGACGGCAGTCCCCCCAGGGCGCGGTGGCGGGCCCGCTTCGCCGCCGGGGCCTCTGAGCAGCCCGCGGCCGCGCCCGGGTGTTTCCTCGGCCTGCCGCGGGGCTGGGCTGGGCTGGGCTGAGCGGAGGGAGGGAGGTGGCGGGCTCGCGGCGGCGGGCCGCTCCTTGCGGGGGATGTCCGCAGCGGTCCGGTAGTGCCGCAAGGTCACGGGCAGTGCGCGGGGTAGGGAGGGTTAGAGCGGCCGGCGCGGCGGCTGCGGGCCGGGGCTGCGCGGCGCCTGCCCGTGGTTTCCCGGCCGCTTCGGCGAAAGGCTGTTGCCGGCCCTGGGGTACCGGGAGTGTCCCGCGCCGCGGTTCTTCCCTGCGGAGCCTGCGGGGGAAACCGAGACGTTTTGTGCCGCGCTCCTTCTCCGCGGTCGTACGTCTGGCTGCTTCGTCCTGTGAAGCACGGGCCACTTCCAAAAAAAGGCGGCCAGAGACGTTATTTTCACCGAACGAAGATGATCCCAAGCGGCAGGCTTTTCCCTCTGCCGTTTTGCATCGTTGTGGTAGTAATGGTAGCTGGGATGCGCATCTCTCATGTGCTGTCTTCTGCTCTTCGTGCTCTGCCTGTAATTTTGTTTTCTCCCGATTTTAAAGCCTGTGTGTATATTGGTGCGTGTCAGTAAAGGGCGTGTGGATGCCAGGCCTTTGTTTCCAGTTGTTTCTATGAGTGTGGGCTCTGGGTACCTGTCTAGTGGAGCACTACCTCCATGTGACTTGGCAAGTTGCCCTATCTTTCCTTCTAAATCAAGCAAGTTCCTTTTTCCTGACCACTGCAACTTGTTGGGGTTCGGCGCTTGCATTTATCAGCCAAGCAGCAGTAAGTAGTTGCAGAAAAATCCCAAACGAAAAAAAACCCCAACCCACCCTAACTCTGCTTAAGCAGAGGCAGATACTGAAGCAGTCAAGGTAGAAGTATGCCTACCTACCTATTTTTAGGAGCTTAAACCTAAAGCTTATTGTAAAGTTGCAGTCTGTGTTTAGAGGTCAATAAAGTAAGAGCGCTCTCACATCACACTTCAAACTTTGGAGGCTGTATGTTGTTATGTGAAACGCTAAGGCTTGAAAGTACCTGAAGAAGACTGACATGGGGTACCTGGCTAGACTTTTGCTTTACTATAAAACAATCCGCTACAGGAATAAAAACACAACTGTCCCAAGAGGTCCCTAATCATTTGAATAAATATGGTTTGTATAATCAATAATTATGCTCTAACTGAGAGTTTGGGATTCAAAGCCTGTGGAGCTTTTCAGCTGGAGGAGGTGGTTACTCTGTCTGGTGATGGTTTATTCCCCCAGCTGGAGTACATCTTCCTGCAGCTGAACTGTCAGGATTGCCCAGCATCTGCTTGGGTCTTTAGCAATTTCTGATGCAATCAAAGGTGGCATATGTTTGCTACTATTAAAAACCAATGCTAGCAGTTTTCTTAAATGTTAATTTCTCTCAAAAGAGAAATCACTTTGTTTTGGGGTTTTGGTTTTTTTTTTTACTCTTTTTAATTGCATTTTCGTTGTAATGTGCCTCATGTTACAATGTACAATTACTTCCACAGGCAGGAAAAGCATTTAGGAAATTTCTTCCCCTCTTTGATCGTGTTCTGGTTGAACGATGTGCAGCTGAGACAGTAACCAAAGGAGGCATCATGATTCCAGAAAAAGCTCAAGGGAAGGTGCTACAAGCGACAGTAGTAGCAGTTGGATCAGGAGCCAGAGGAAAGGTAAATACCCTGAACTGTTACATTTGGGTAGAATTAGCAATGGTGTGGAGGTAGCTGGAATATTATCATAAGAAAGGGATGGTTGCAGTGTAAATGCAGTGATACCTCACCAAAATGGATGATGGCAACAACTGAAGTTGGAAGTACAGGTTCAAAGAGGAGGTAGAAATCTCAAGTTCTCCTGACTGGGTCTGACTTTGAATTCCAGCATTCCTTCCATCATTTGTAAAAGGGAGAATACTTGCCTTTTAAAAATCAGTATTATTTATTGACATTTATAAGCAGCTTTAAACTGCTTGTAATGGTGTGGGTTTTGGTGTTGTTGGGTTTTTGGTTTGGGGGGGGCATTTGGTGTTTGGGTGTTTGTTGCGGGGTTTTTTGTTTTTTCATTTTGATTGGTGTTTTTTTTGTTGGTTTTTTTTTTTTAGTTTTAAATATGTGAAGAGTGTTTTGGGGGATATCGTGTTTCATCACTTCTCAGCCAAAACCTTGGAGGACTGGCAGCTTTCTTTGTTAAAATGATTACATGCCCGAATTTCTGTGACTTGTGAGCAGGGTCGAGTCCCAGAAGTGGCATTTGCTGTCATGTGCTGTGCAAAGTATCATTGTCCATAGGGATTAGGCTTACTGGACAAAAGAAAAACATGAATCAAAAGAAATAATTTTTTGTTAATTTTGCATGTTGAATACATGTCTGGGATCATAAAAAAAGTCATTCTTCACAAGACTGCCAATGGCTATGGGCTTCAGGATCAGAATGGGTTTTTCCCCACCAGAGTAGTATTCAGTTAGTAGCAATAGTGGAAAACAGGTTAAATTTCAACTAGGGCATGTTGACTCAGACTTCTTCTTTACCATGGGTCCCTCCATACATATCATGCTGGTTTGTGTCAATACCTGATTTTTAAAGCTTTATATTGTGAAATGGTGCATCAAAGTAACGAAGATGGGAAGGTACTTTTAACTGGCACTTGGACAAATTAGCCTTGGCTATAGAATATGGAAATGGACTTTCTCCCTTCATTTTAGAAGGGGGTTTGATGGTCTGTCACTTAATTTCTCAGGTTTCTTGGATGGTTTTTTTTCTTTAAGTGAAGGCCTATTCAGTATGTCAAGCAAGGACCTCACAGTTGTATTTACACTCAAAACTAAATGAAAACTACTTATATTCAGAAAATTACTGTAGTTCTGCTGCCTGAATATTGCAGGACTCCCATGCTTGAGAACTGACGGGTGTGCTTTTCTTCCTAGTAAACCTGTATATTCTAGTTTCACTATACAATGAAAACACATAGTAGTTGTGATTTCCTGAATGTTTTATCATTGGATCATTGTAGTTTGAATTCTATTACATCTGTCTATATTGTGGAAAACTAAGGATTTCTTTTTTTCTTTCAGAATGGTGAGATTCAGCCAGTGAGCGTAAAAGTTGGTGAAAAGGTTTTGCTACCAGAATATGGTGGTACTAAGATTGTACTAGAAGATAAGGTAGGTTTCCCAACTTTGTGAATGCAAATTAAGCTGGTTCCCAAAATGCCATACTGCCAGTGATAAATACTGTAGTTACTTCATAGCATTAGCAGCATTCAAGGAATGCAGTTGTTCGTATTGAAATGGGAGCAGCTGAATCCTGCCAGCTTCTTGTACCTGTAGTACTTGCTACTTCCACCCCTGCTTAAAAGGAAGTAACCAAGGAGAAACCTCTGGCCTGACCTTTGCTGAGTGGACAAAGTGGCTCTATATGCCAGTCATGTATTAGAGGGAACCCTAAAAGGCTTTGAAATTACCGGGGGTATCCTTGCTTTTGACAGGGAAAGCTTGCAGAACTGTCTTCTGATGGTTCTTGCACTTCCTACTACTAAAAATAGTAATTTGGTAGCTTTCCCAAAGAGTATCTTATGAACAAAAAAGTCTTTTGAAGAAGTCAACATGTAGAGCTAGTTGTGGTTAGCTCACTTTTGATTCTGTACTTCATGACTGTGGCAGCCCTGACTTCAGAACAAGACAGTATTTGCAAAACAACTGAAAAAACAACTGATTTTACAGGTACTAATATTTCTTTTCTTTGCAGGATTACTACTTGTTTAGAGATGGTGACATTCTTGGGAAATATGTGGACTAAACCTGTTGCAGTATCAGTCATCCATTCCACAAAAATGCTGAAATTTTTCTTTCATCATGTAAATAATGTCCTTTGTTTTATAATAAGTAGGCATTGAGTCTCTGAAATAAATTGTGATCTTACTGTAGTGATGGAACACAAATAAAAATATGTACAGTCAGAAATTAGTTGCTCTTGCTTGAGTTCCATTGAACAGTGAAATTCAGACGACCACCAACCAGCCTTAATTATTCCAAACAACATCATTTTATATCCTTATCTCTGTACTGAGATTGTAAAGGTCTTTACAATAAACTTCTAAAACTATTCTGCTTCTGTCTCAGTTTCTGGTATTGCTCAGTGAAACTGAGTCTCAATTGTGTAATAAACTAATCTCTCTGAAACAATTCAATTGTATTAATACATCATTTTCCCTAAACTTGTATGAAGTTGGGAGATGAGTTTAAAAGGGTTATCGCACAGATGCAGCGATGAAGGGGACTTTCAGATAGCTCCTTTGCACATTGAACTTTATCTTAAGATAACATGGGTTTTTAGCTATTGCTAAGGCAAAAGAAGTTAAGACGTGTACACTGGAAGGTTAATGCACACAAACCACCCTGCCACAAATGGCCTGTCCCACAGCAGTCTAAAAGGAGCTTGGTATTAGTCACACCTGTGCTAGAACAAAATCATCCAGTTCACAGATGAAGCAGATAAGAATTACATATCTCTCACTGAATTTTGCCAATAGGAAACAAGTAACTTCCCTCCAGCAGTTAATCAGTCAGGCAGAATTAGGGCTGATGCTGATCTTAAACCAAATTTCGTTACTGATTACTGTCTCAGGCCAGATCTCCAGCTTTCCTATAACTTGGTAGAGAGCGTTTACCTAAGTAATGCTGAAGCAATGAAATTTGCATATTTCTAACCCACCCTGTCTTGCCTTGGAAAAGGATTCACAGTTGTTCATGCAGGAGTACAGAAACCTGCACTTTATACTCTGTGTTCCTAATGATGCTTTCAAAGTTGGTATGCATACATTGATCCAGTGCAGTTTAAGAACATACACTGCCTTAAAATGTTTTGATGTAGTCTTATGTGAAATAAATCAGTATATGACTTACTTACTGCTACTGCAACTTTAACAGCAGTAGCTAAATGGTACTTCTTTCTCATTCTGTTCAAGTTGTTAGGAGATCAACATTGCTAGATAGATACACTATGAGGCTTATTCTGGAGATACCAGGAAAGGGCTGTAATGAAAAATACCTTAGTAGCTGCAGTGGGGGACTTCAGCTTTGACATATTCTGAAAATATTTTCTGCTGGGACAGTTTTGGGTCCCTACCCCCAACAGCTAAACTTCAGCACAGAGTTGAGCTGGAGCCACTTCTTTGCCTAGATGCCAACAATCACCCAGCTATTCCATTAGGAGCTACATTTGACAATCCTGGCTGTAATGTCCTTTGCTCCCCATAGTTGTGGGGTGTGCTGCTTGTTGGCTGGTTACCACCTACCAGCTTTGGAGCTGTAGGCAAACCAGGCAGAAGTTACACTCTGCAGGTGGTTAAACTCCCACTGAACTATGTGCTAACAGGGAAGATGCTAAATTAAATTAAAAACCAGTATGTTTTGGTATAAAAGCCCTAGTTCTTGAAATCTGCCCTATTGGAGTTTTACTTCAGTATTTACAGCAGTGCACTTTACAGCTGAAACTTAAGATTATCACACTACAAGTATTTTGAAAGACAATTGATTGTGCAATGAAACACAAACTGATTGAGAAGCATTATCTTCCACTAGAGCAAGCATGCCTTTATCTTCCATGATAAGGTAGGTATTCTGGTGTATTCACATACCAAAGAGGGGAAGGTATTTAACAGGAGTTACTACAGAACTATACCCCATCTTGATGAGAAAAAGATGGTAGGAATCGACTTCCAATGAGAGAAATGTTTAGGCCTAACATTTCAGCATTTCTTTCAAGAATGTCTTTTAGACACATGAATTACATAGGATCCCCACTCAGCAAAGAATTTCACAGCGTTTACAGTTCTTCTGTATGAGGAGCCACTACAATCTGTGGGGGTGTGATCTGCGGGCAGGTGATCAGGAGGTAGCACATATCCCCTTACTACTTGAACTACTTGCCTTCATCCCCAGGCACTGTACTCCTCAGCCAAGGCAGCACCAGTGTACCAGCCCATGCCCCAGCAGGATCACACTGAACTCGCACTGCAGTGCTGCCGAGCGTGCACCACACGAGACTGTCTCCCCCAAGTCTTATCTCTGACCCATGCTTTCAGCCCCAACAGATTTTCAGCAGCTTGATATGCTTATTTAATAAAATATTTAGCATGGCTGTATCTACTAGTGTTTACATAACTGATTGAAAACAAAAGTCACATTTTCCTGAAAACCTTCATGGAAATAATTAATTTATGGATGTGTGTGTGGGGGGAAACATTCCTAGGCCTAATCAAATGGAGGACACGCTTGAACATCTGCTGGATCAACGGACAGAGAACATTTTATTCTTGCACCATAAACTATCACTACAAGCAAGGACAAGGTGACTTACATAGCCAAGGCAATCCATCTGCTGTTCCTGTTTCTTCATCCATGATGGCATGCCAAATTCTATATCCCTCAGGTTCTATAGAGGAGGACAGAATCAATCACAAATGCTCTTTTCTTTGCTGTGTTGTTCCTGTAGGAATTTAGACTTCTTTATTCCACTGTTTTCTAGACTATTTCAAAGCTTCAATTTTGGCAAAAATGTTACATATTGCCCTACCTGGTTTTGGCAAGGGGATACAGTCCCTCCCAGCCTTTCCTCAGGCTGAGTCACAGGTAAAAAAGATGGACTCCCATCTACTTTTGCTACTTTCCTTTCTTAACGTTTCAGAGCAACTTCTGTTAGCAGCAGCTATACTGCTTTCACAAAAACGTCCTCATTAAGTTATCCTGCCGTAGGAAGAAAATAATGAATCTTCTACTCACTAGCAGAGAAGAAAGGAAGGCCAGGTCCCTAACAGCACAGGAATACTCAGTAAGATTTTGGCCAAATATTCCATTTTTCACTCTTGAAGGTCATGAGGCAGTGAGGACCAGGTGAAAACTAAAAAGTGAAATTACTGTTGATCAGATTTTGTTTAAAAACAACTTGAAATCCTATAAAACAAAAATAATGAGCAGCTTTCGGGAATACAGGGTTAATTATCAAGGGGCAACAGGAGAGACCTACAGGCTTTAACACCTTCATTAAGAAACACTGCAGATTGCTTTCCTTTTTCTGCAAACCCACGAGCCAGTTTCAGACTGAACTAGCAGATACATATTTCTCCCTGAGAGGTATTTCTTCACAGCCAGATTTATTTCCATTTTAGAAGCAAGATGTCCATGAAATAAAAGTCAGGGACAAATAGAAATGTCAAATCCCCAAATCTTCTGTGCTTTAGATATCACTTAAACCTTGAATATGATGATAGAAAAAGGAAAAACAAAAAACAACCAACCCAAACCAAACAAAAAAAAACCCCAAACAAGCTGCTGAATTTTAAGGGACTTAAACAGCTAGAATTGCTTTTATTTTGGGACTGGCTAATTAAAATATCAATCTCATAAAAAATTAATGTTGGATTACAGCTAATCTAATGAGGTAATAGGAAATTTGTGTACCCTTCATTGTAATGCACCAACTTCTCCCAACATTATTAACTTTTTCATGGTTTCTTACACAAACTGCTCAGTTTCACCACATGACTCAAATAGCTAACATCTCAGGGGCAGGAATGCTGACCAGGAGTAAAAAAGTAACTAATGCAAACTGAACTCAGGTGCCTAAAGTTAGGAATGCCACCTCTGTGTTACAGTGTAACGTGAACAGAGCTGCCATTGCTGTCAATATAAACTGCTGGTTAGCTGGGTGTGTGCACCCAGGCAGGAGATGACCCCGTTACCTATTTCTCATTGCTCACACATTGTCCCGTTTTTAGCTCTAACCTGGCCTCCAGAACAGGGCGGGATCCTGGCCATGGCATTGCCCAAGCAAAACAAGTATTCAAAATACAACTTGCTTTCTGATGGGAAAAACTAATTAGAGATTTTTCAATGCTTTCAATCCAGAAATGTTTCATGTACTCTAATTCTCATTGGGTAGAGGTTTTAACGTGGGGAAGCACATGTTATTTAGAGCAAATTAATTGACTGAGTGAGGGAAACCACACCTAGCATTCACTCTGTAATGCATTGGAATTAGAGGCAGCATCAGGGACCAGCATTCTCCACTTTTCAGGAGACAATACACAACTGCAACCATGTATTTTTTGATTGTACAAGGGGAGGTATCTCATCTTTACCTTGTTGCTCCTTCATGCTCACAGACAGAAGCAATTCACTCTGACTTAGCAGTTCTGTACTTCTTCCTACCGTCTATTCCCTAGAAAGAGAGCAGTCTCCAAATCATTTTCTTCTCACTCATCCTACAGAAATAATGTGAACCGCTCTAGTCTTCCAAAATGTCTACTGGCTTGTAAGAGGGACCTACTTGTCAGCCTACTATAAGCCAACAGTGCCTTTTTTCCCAAATACAGTCAACACATGTAACACCCGACTTAGTAAACCTTGAAACCCAAGCTAACTCTGTTTTCCATTAGCACAGCAGTCTCTGACCTCTGTACACAGAACTCATGAGTCTGGCAATCCTGCCTTTGAAGACCTAGAAAGGCTTCATACCTACTTTGTCTGAAGTGTTTTGTCCCAAATCACTGTTGTTGGGGTTTTTTTTATTCATTATTCTTAGCCTTAACAACCATGTCTCTTCAATATAAGACTTTAAATAAAAATTCACACCCTTACAGTTTATGTTGTACAAAACTGTACAGACTCAGTTGTGTTGTACCGAGACTTCTATAGAGCAAGCAAGGGCTAATGTTGTGGGAGAGCATGCACAGTCAGGTGCTGACAGAGGAATACCGATGAAACGGGATGAAATCGGAAGAATGCATTTTCTCAACAACCAGTCAGCTCGTTAATCTCTGGAGACTTCATCTCACAAAACCAACAGCTCTGCTCACTGCTACACCCCTGTCCCCGTGGAAGCGGCCTCGCTGTGCCGCTCACGCTTCCTCGGGCAGGCACCGAGAGACCTGGATGGACAGAAAGTGGCAGGAACCGCCATTAGAACTGTCCCCATCTCCCGGGTGTGGGTGTGTGGGGGTGGTGGTGGGGTTGTCCCTCACGAATGTAAGTCTCCCAGGAAAAGGCTTTCGAAGAGGCTGCCCGCACGGCTCTGCGCCACAGAGAGGCCCGAGCAGGCGGGGAAGCGGCCGCGGCCTCCCCGGGCCTCCAGCCCCGCGCGCGGGGGGGACGGCTCTTCCGCGCACCCCCGCGGCCGGGAGAAGGAAGAGCACGTACCGGTACCGGGGCCCGCCTCACCGCCCGCCGCCCCTCAGGGCCGCCTCACGTCTCCTCTCGCGAGAAGCGC
>NW_010972437.1:3253939-3305733 GCF_000737465.1 Haliaeetus leucocephalus
GACGGGGCCGTTGCCTGTGCCGGGCCCCGGGGAAAAAGGTCGCTGCGGCACGGGCTCCCCCGCGGCTTTCCGGCGGGGCGAGCGCCGTGCTTCCCTGGGGCTTCCAGGCTCCGGTTGAGGAGCGAAAGCCGTGTGGCGTCCAGCCGGCCGCCGGGACCGAGCCGCGTCCCGCAGCGTGGTGGCTGGCGGCGGCGGCGCGCTCCCCCCGTGTCGGTGCCGGCGGCGAGGGCGAGCACCGCTGTGAAATGACCGGGCGTTAGCCGAGGCAAAAGTGCTGCTTCCCAGATCTCAGGCTTTCTTCGGGCAGGGCTGTTTTTCTAATACTGCCGATGCGTTGCTGTTGTTGCTATTAAAACGCTAAATACATCATCAGCCGAGTGAGGTCGCTCTGCGGCCATACAAATGGACTTCGGTTGGGAGTTGTGCATCGTCAGATAGACGATACCTGGCCTGCTCATCCGGAGACATCAGTCATCCTTCCCTTACGTAACCTGCTGCGCTCCTCCCAAAGTGAACCTGGGCTGTTGTCAGATCCTTTCTCTTAATCAAAACGAAATTGACTTATTTCTGGGCTTTCAAGGTCGTCTCGAAAAGGTACATCTCAAACATGCAAGCTATGTTCTTTTAGATTATTTCAGAGATGTAATCTGATATGAGGCCTTTATGCAAGACTTTTTCACTCTGCTTTTGTGAGGAGAGCTTGTGGTCCGAAACGGTGCAGTGTATGACATGATGTTGTAGGAGAATGCATCTCTTTTCTCCTCCCGTTCTTTGTCGTAATGTACAGAGGTAAAATTATTACACAACCCTGTAAATCAGTTCATTCTGTACATGTGTAATCTACGAAGGAAGTGGAACGTTGTGTGCCTTCTGTTTGATAAATTTGGGGTATTCTGAAAAACAGTAAGCTGGACATAGACCTAGATTTGGTCAAATATTATAAAGCATAAAGTTCATGCAGGTTGAAGAATTTTGTGTATAGTGATGCCATCATAGGATTTTTTTTTTTGTGGCTGTATTTATAATTTTGGATGACACTGTGGTATAGCTATTTGGTATCTAAATACAGTTACTTAATGATATCTCAACACTGGATATTCACGATAGGTACTTTTTTTAGAGATGACCGTATTCTCTCAAGAACAGATTGCTAAGCTTCACAGTTGGAACATTTTCATTGAGTCACTGTGTCTACTAGGATGGCTATGGGAGGCTGATGTGCAGTATCTCTGGATAGTAAGAGAGAGCAGCACTAAATTTTAGATGTGAAAAATGCAAAGGAAGAAAACGCATCTGTCTGGGATGATCGTAGTTGCAGCAGCTGTGAATTGCTGCAGAACAGTGAAGTACAGCTGAATCTGAGGTGAAACTTCAGGAGGGTTTTATCATTAACCATATTAAACATGGTGGGTTAGCAGAGCTGATAACCATCCAGTTATGCAGCATACTGAGCATACCAAGAGAATGTAGTACCAAGTCAGGCCAACAGTGCATTATATTATCTCAGTTTAGAAAAGATGTCTTCAGTGGTGTGTTACTAGTAGAATATATTGGGATTTTTAGTTTTATAACCATTGTATAATGCTACTTTCTACAGACCTCTTTTCTTCCCCATTCTTACATGGTCTAAGATGTGAAATGGGCACTGTATGCAAATATTTAAGAGATACAGGCTATATAGGTGTTACAGCAAGATGTGGGGGAGAGACGATGTTTATAGTATGCCAAGGCACACAGAACTTTCCTTTCAAGATGTTCTACTATTTTAACGTTATGAGCACAAGACCCATTACACCCTGTTCTTGCCAAGATTATGTGCTGCTTCTGTTAAGATGTAGCTTCCTGTAATTGTACAAACTACATCTGTTTCCCTGCATGTTCAAGCTTATTGTAGGTTGTGCGCTTTTCTTCCTCCCCCTCTATTTTTGTTAAACTGGTTTAAACTTTTTCTAACAGGATTTCTACAATTGGCCTGATGAATCCTTTGAAGAAATGGATAGTACATTAGCTGTTCAGCAGGTATTCTTACTTATGTGAAATGTTGCTAATAAGTTCAGTTTCCCAAGTTTTGTATTTTGGTAAAAAGAAAAAAACCCAGAGAACAGGGCATGCTATTTAGCTGCTTAGTATGTTGCTGCACAGGAGTGAATTTCATAAGCACCCTACATATATTTAAAAAATTGTAATTATTAATTTTGTATGCAGAAAAAACTAGAATTCCCATGTCTGGTTTAAACAAATCAGATATAAGAAAATAGTGGGGTTTCCTGCGGGGTTCTTTTGTTTTGAGATGGATGTTGTAAAAAAGCTGTAAAATTTACCCATTCTTTTTCTAATTGAGGAGAGGCATTTTTCAGATCTGGCATTTTTTTATAACAATTTTCTTACCCTGCACATCTACTCTTTAACTTTTTAGTCCATCAATCTCTTCTTAAGTAAAAAGTAAGTCCCTCAGAGATGTCATGTCCTAAATATACTGTGTTACTATAATTGCAACAAGATCTAGATTTATTCCCCCCTCTCCCTCTCCTAGTATATTCAGCAAAACATAAGGGCAGACTGTTCCAACATTGATAAGATCCTTGAACCTCCTGAAGGCCAGGATGAAGGTGTATGGAAGTATGAACATTTAAGGTAAGAATCCATCTTTTGTCAACCTAGTGTCCCGATTCTAAGTTTGTTCATTAATAGTGGTAGTGAGTCTTTTTTAATAAGACAGATCAAAGGTAACTTAAATGAAACTTGATATTTCTGCTATTAAATATTTTTATACTTTGGTATTAATTATTATCTGAATTCCTTGTTCTTTCTAAAGATTTATGATTCGCTCTGATCTAGTGAGTTTGATGTTTTTTAAGAAAATGTTTGTACCTCACTTCAAAAGTTGTACTAGCATGTTTTGAATATGAAAATATAGTAATGAATTTCCATAGCACTTTCTCCTAGGATCATCAGTTCTTCATCTGCACTAATTGAGAATGTGATTTCCAGATGCTCCCAGTGCTTTTTCTGAAACTTGCAGCAAAATAGGCTTTAGCTGGGAAAGCAAGAGTACCTATGTCTTGCAGTTCTTTTTCTAGTTGTAAGGAAACTCAAAACTTTTTGTCCTTCTCTCAGTTTGTTTTATGCAGTATAATAAATACGTTCAGCCTACATGGTTTGTACCTGAAAGTATTTTTCAGTTGTAGTGTAGGTTCACACCCTGTTCATACATATGTAGTAATCCTTTTTTCCTGGCATTACTTTAGTATCCTTGTGTCCTGATTTTTTTTTTTTCTTGTAAGTGTGTCTTCTAACTTTATCAAATATGCTTTCAGGAATAAGAACAGTTCTAAGCTACTCCTAGACTTATATATCCTGACTTTTTGCCTCCCGTTTTCTTTTTCTCTCCTCTGGTTGGGAACAGTCCCAATAGACACAGGGAATCCTCAGAAGAGGAAAAAGTACATACAATTGCAAAAGACATTTTAAGAATTTCCCATCCTTTCACAGACACAAAAAATCATTGTAGAGTCATAGAAGTGACTTGTCACTAAATACTTGTCACTTTTGGAAAACTTATTGAAGTTTTTCTTGTAGGATGGAGGGGTGAATTCTCTTAAGTTAAAGAATGCACTTTCAGGTACATTCTAGTGAAAGCAGTATTTCTAGAAGTCCCACTATAATGATCTGTGGTGGGATATTAGCCACTTGATTGATCCGGAGGAAGTACACCTTAGAAGGATGGAATGATCCAAGCTATATGAATTTAAAACTTGCACTCTTAAGACAGTAATTTTCTTGAAGTGTTCTTTAATTTTTTTTACCTGTATTTGTGAAATAGCACTTTCTTCCATAACAGAGTTGATATCTTAAATACTTCCACTAAATTATTTGTTAAGCTCAGCCTCTAATGTCATGTAAGAATTAAAATATAATTGTTTTGCTGAGTAAAAAAAATATGCTGGTGTGAATTCTGTTTCTCTCAACTTGTAGTCCTTCTATAGTGTGTTAATTCCTAGCCTGTTGCCTCTTCAGATGTGACATCAGGTAAAACTATTTGATGGTATTCTTTAACTATGATTTTTTTCATGGTCTGATGTATTTTTTCCACTTTACAAGAATAATTTCCAAAAATGTTGAGAGATCGGTGAAGAAGATCAGAATGTATAACCTTGCTTTTTATTAGATGTTTCCAGTGGGAAAACAAATTGTTGATTTTGATGCTGCTGTGTTCAATTTTTTTTAGACAATTCTGCCTTGAGCTCAATGGACTAGCTGTCAAGCTTCAGGTAATTCTTTTCTTGCTATTTTTATGTTGTATCAGGGAGGAGACTCTTTTTGTATTGTAAGATGCAGAGTTTGCAGAGCTTTCTTCTAAATTGATACACATAGACTTAAGCAGTGGTTTGAGGTAAGAGTATTTTAGGGTTTTAAAGACTTCTAGCAAAAAATGCTTTTTGGTGGGGAACAAGGCAAGGAAGTGATTTGAAAAGATCAGCTCCTTTTTGCTGTTGCATGGTTTTCATAACTGAACAATTGTTTTAACAGAGTGAATGTCACCCAGACACATGTACTCAGATGACAGCAACTGAACAATGGATTTTTCTTTGTGCAGCTCATAAAACTCCCAAAGAGGTATGGATGTATTTTGGAAAAGTGACCCCATTTATGTAGGATTTTCTTTCACATTTCATGTGTTCATGGGGAGGCCATTATAGCTGGCTGCTTAGTCAAACTGAGAGCTTATGTGGGTTAAGAATATCACTTGAGGTGTCCTTCTTTCCCATTCTGTAGAGGTTTACAAAAGAACGGGATGAGGTAGGAACAAACTGCTTTTTACTGCACTATTAGAGACTTTGCACATTCCCCTCTTTTCTCCCTTAATTTGTGTTGAGACAGCCTGAAACTCAATGGAAAAAGGTCTTTGTTTAATTGAAAGAAGAGTGCACGCTGAGAATAGGCTGTCTTCTTCAAACTTTGGCCTCAATTCATAGCACTAGGCATATAAGCCTGACACTCTGAAAGTGATCGCATGTGCACGTTCTTGGGGAAGTTGCTCCTAAAAGGTAGTGGAGTCATAAAAATACTGTATGTTGAGTGGGTTATCAGCATGGCAGTAGCTTGCCTTCCTGAGTGTCCAATTACTTTAAACTTTGTTCAGATCTCCTATTGAACCACTTAATACATCTTTTATTTTTTTTTGCCTTCAGAAGGTTTTTCTCTGTTGCACTATTATGGTGATAGTGCAGTCTGTCGTATTTATCTTTGTATTTCACCTTCCAGAATAAGGTATTGTTTCTTCTTAACCTTACCCTTTTTGTCCTGTAATCTTTTTTTTGTTTTGTTTTTTTCATTTCCTGAGATGCCTTGATTTAGCTCTGAAGGCCAGCTTCTTTCCCACTCCCTCCTTTTCACCCTCATCCTCACTCAGTATATTGGCATGCAGCAAGTCTGTTTTACTCAGCTAAACTGGAGAATTTCAGGCTGCTTTTTATCTCTGATCATGCATCACTCATCTACTGTTTTCCATGTCAATAATAGCTATCAACTAATGGTCAGATAGTGGGTGATGCAACCTTGAACTGCTGACAAAAATGTACAACTGAGAAGTCTTCTTCCTGAAACTGGGGAATCGCAAAATGGACAGACATTCCTGCTCTCAGTCTGTCTCAGTTCATCTTTACTTTTTTTCCTTCTCCTCTACGTGTTACTTGATTGCAGAGCCAGGGCTTGGCTTGTTATATACTTAGCTACACTAATGATTTTGGTTTTCTTTGCCAAGATAAAAAGCATTGATATACTTAGGTGCAGGTTTGGGGTTTTTTGTTTTGGTTGATTTTTTTTGATAAGGTGTTAATTTAGGCTGTAAAAGAAAGCATCTGGCAACTTAACTCTGTGGGAAACAAATAAGCTGTGAGGGAATGATCGACTTTCCTTTCAGTGTACTTCCAGTATGTGTTCTTACTATACAGCTTTACTTAAGGAAATGCATAAAATTCATTACTCATGCATAATCATATTTCCATAGTAACTTTTTTCTTGAAATAATTTACATGGGTTGTGAAACAGAAGAAAGAAATAGCTCACTTAAGGAGGAAACGTACTTAGACCTTCAGAGAAGCTATGTGAAACTTCTGGGAGTAAAAATGACCAGTGAAGTTAAAAGCATCAGGAAACATAATTAAAATGTTTCTCTTCAAACAAGTTATATGACAGTGTCATGCATGCAGTCATACATGTGCTCACTCACTGTCTATTTTTGTAGTGTCCTGCTATAGACTACACCAGACACACACTTGATGGAGCTGCATGTCTTCTGAATAGCAATAAATATTTCCCCAGCAGGTAAAAATGCTTTCTCGTGGGAGGAGGGAAGGGAGTAGGTGGCACCTAAACACTTACAAAGCACACTGAAAGGCGTAATGCATTTTTCATGGACTACCACGGAAAATACCAGAAGTCCTGCAGCACGTGTCACTTGATGGTAGGCCTGTTGGCACTTTTAAGCCAAGGAAGAATTCCTACCCATTCAAATAGTTTGCCATTTACTGGAGCTGGCGGGTGCTTTTTAGGTGGAAACTGTTTTACTAGTATCTGTTGGTGTTACGGGGCTTCCATTGGAGTAGTGCCAACCTAAATAACAGGATGGCCTTTAGAGAGATGCAGGGACTTGAACAACTTGAACACTACAGCACTGAAAGCCTCCAGAAGCCAACACCAATCCACTGTGGGACATCAGTGACCAAGACTGAGACAAGAGACTGAGCGTACTGAATGAGCAGCCCACATGTTGGATCATGGAAACCTTAAACTGGAGAAGTCAAAACTGTGCTTCTCTAGGAACCCAGTATTGGCAAGGAGGTACAATGGGAAGTCTTTTTCCCTTTGCCCATCAATGCTAGAAACCAGAAATCCAGCCCTTACCAGAATAACTGATGATGTTTAACTACAGGCAAAACTTTTTTGGTAGTTGGAATACAATTTTTAAATTTGGAGTATGCATCAGTGTTTTTATTTTCCTTCCAAAAATAAGCAATTGCAGACACAGATATCTGCAACACTTAAGTCTAAATTTCACGTGCAATTATATAGTATAGTTTAACAATCAGAATTCATGTCAACATATATCTTGGTAGTTGTTTCAGTAGACCTGTTTTGTAACCTTTCTCCTGGTGCTTACAGGGTTAGCATAAAGGAATCCTCTGTAGCCAAATTAGGATCAGTGTGCCGAAGGATTTACAGAATATTTTCACATGCTTATTTTCATCACCGGCAGATATTTGATGAATATGAAGTAAGTAGTTTCAAATTACATCTTGAAAGAAGGGCATTTACTGAAGTTACAGTTGTGATGTAATTGTGTTACATGTTTTCTTTTAATCCTGCCAGAAGATCTGCATTCAAGTGAAGTATTGATTGTAGTAGATTACAGTTTTGCAAGAACTGAAATGCTGTTATATGTGCATATATATAAATGAAAATTAATTTATGTAATTAGTTTACCCAGTTATGGTGTCCCTCATTTGGATGAAAGGTCAGAATTTGAGGTTTTGTACAAACAACTCAAATTCATCTTGTTTTAAAGATTCCTGAATGTATTCAAGCACTTGGTATAGTTAGTACTGCTTATGTATATGTTTCCTATATGTTACACAACAGTTAAGGAATTAAATTGTAAAACTGCAAAGACACTTGAGTAACTGGTGGCAGCTTGGGCACCTCCAGTAGATTCCAACTTTTTTTTTTTTTTTAAATGGAAAAGTAGAAATTAATAAATAGAAAGGAGGTAAGCAGTATAAGTATATGTATAAGGAAACCTTTGCCAAATCCCAGTTAAGGTTGCTGAAACAGCTATGGAATGGTTGTGCCCTGTTCTGCTGGGGATGGTGTATGTGGGAGGACTTTCACAATGCCTTAAAACTTTCTTTTGGAGAGTGGATCAGGACTACATTGATATTTGAATATATTCTTGTCTAAGTGCTGTTAAATTCAGCTGTCACTTAAGCCTGAACTTCATTGGGTTTTTTTGTTAATGGCAGTAACTATAAGCAAGCAGTATAGGGAAGATTTAAAAGAAGTAATATAAATTTACCATTTAAGCATTACTACTTCTTTCTAAGGCTTGTAAATCTAATGAGGCAATTACATATATGCAGGGCTTTTTTCAGTATGTTCTCCTTGATTGTTTAAAATATTCCTCTGTGTATATTGTTTTTTTCCCCTTTTTTCATCTCCAGAATGAAACTTTCTTGTGTCACCGGTTCACTAAGTTTGTGATGAAGTATAATCTGATGTCCAAGGATAACCTGATTGTACCAATTTTGGAGGAAGAAGTGCAAAATTCAGTGTCAGGGGAGAGTGAGGCATGATGGGAATGGCAGTACAGAAGCCTGTACTGAATATAAACAAAACATTAATTATGCACTGTATATATCATTTTAGACACTTCAATCACGTATCGTCATAGCTTTGTTTAGTATACTTTTTGTATGCTGTGTGCATTGCCTTTTAATATGGGAAATACTTTAAGTTATTCATGAGCTGTATATTCATCAATGTGGCACTCATGGTTTTTAAATAAAAGTAGTAGTGTCTGTTTATAATGCCTGTTAATAAAAGAATTTACAGTTCTCTAAAATTGCTGCTAAACAATCATTGAATCACAATCCTGAAGATGTGTCTGATTGGGTGGGAAAAAAGTGAGATTAAGATTTTCACAGCAAGCCATTTTTAATGCAGTAGCTATAGTAAGTCTTAGTTCAAAGATTATCACCTTAAATATATAATTCTGCAGGAAGCTTCTTGCAATGTAGCTTATTCCTAATTTAGCTTTTATTTTTTTTAAATGGCTTTGAAGATATACTTTTGGATGTGCATGTTCCTGTATGCCTATATCCAAATACTAATAGGATCTATAGTATTAGTAATACCAAAAGGACAATTCCACTATGCTATTGAACATATATATTCTTGATATACATCTAACTTTCTGGACTTGTTTTTTTGTTAACAGTGGAGGTTTGTGTACAACAGGGGACAGGTTCTGTCCTGTTAAGGCAGACGTCTGCTGTTCTCCAGTCCACAACTTCTCTAAAGAATAACTGTGGCAGAAAAGTCAATGGCTTATACCTGCGCATATTCATGGCAACCGCTTACAGACTGTATCTCGTAAATACTCATGTTACACTACATAACACACTACCAGAGTCTTTGCTTGTATTCCTAGTAAAAACATTCTTAAGTACCTGAGATACTGAACCTGATTCTTTGCAAGAGTTAATCATGTTTTCAATATACATTGCTTTGTTTTTCTTCATTCACCTGAATTATATTATTTGACAGAAAGATTTGGATTCATGCTTCTGTTCCCTATCAGATGTTTATTTCAAGTTGTGTTTGCAGATTTGCAATAACTGACAATTTCCATGAGTGCTGCTTAATTGTGTTATGTCTAGAATGATAGAATTAAATAATTTAGAGATGAATATAGCAGACATACTGCTAAGGGTACATGAATTCAGGGTCTAAAAGCACTAGCAGTGTTCTTCTGTTAAATGAATTTTGCTTAGCTAAGAAGTTAGCTGGTTTTTTCTCTCTGAGGTTGCCAGGAGCCCTCTTTTTATTTCTTTAAGCAGGTCAGAATGGGCTAACTCCACTAGTTTCTATAATCTATGCTTTGTTTTCTATGTTATATTTACCTGGAAAGAAGGGAGTCCACCTATTTTTAATAAGTCTTTTTTCATAATATACTAAACATGCCTTAAATTCTATTTTTCTTTATATGAATCAAGCACACCTCAAGCAACTGTACCACCTGGATGTAAAGGGGATTTAAACAATGAGAAAATAGACTAAGCTTATGTACTTCAACAGCTGTATTCTTCAGCAGCTCCTTTTGTCTTATGTTTATCATTGTATGTAGTTGTCAGCAGGGTAATTGCATGAGATGTTGTCCGAGTAAAAGTAGCTTTAGTTACTGTCTATACATGTAGCTATAACTTGCCTTGTATAGACTAGGTTACTTGATTTTGGTAAGTTTGTACTGCAGGTAGGAGGGCTGTATTCTGGAGGTAGTAAAATTTAATTAATTTTGTTAGAGTCTGCTCTAGGACCATCCACGGTGTGGTTCTCTTGTACAGTCACTCTGCATGCTTGTATTGGCCGTGGTGACTGAGACAGGCAAAACATGTAACTGGTGTTGCTAATTAAATTTCCTCTACCAAACTGAAGAAAAATGATGTGGTGGTCAGGACTGCATTAAAATTTCAAACCTCTTTTTTCTTCTTCTTATGCTTTAAGAGTTTCACTTCAAAATAAAACTTGGGAAGTTTTAATCCTGTTATTCTCATTCAGATTTGCACTGTAAAGTTGACTTGCTATACTAAGCTGATTTCATATAAGGCCTAAGTGAAACACTGCTTGTATTTTCCCTTGCTATTGTTTACATGAGTACTACTATGTACACACATGTGCCTGAATGGTACCATAAAACTTCAGTTAGCCTAAGCAAACCATTGATTTGTCTAATAAATATTGTCAGGTTTAATTTAGACTCTACATAATAGGGAAACAGAGACTGTCTTTGAATTATATTGTAACAAAACAACAAAAAAAGATAAAATTAAACTGTTTCTTTATCCATACTGCTATATTTTGGCAAGTTATTCTCATTTTTTGTGTCATCCAAGAACGCAGGCAACTGAGTGCTTCCAAGAGAAAGTTCAGTGCTCTCTCATCTCTGCTACAAGGTGTGCTGAAATGAAGTTGTATTTTTTCTTTCAAAAATAGAGAAATACAATAGTTATTAGCATCTTGAAGTCAGACCTCAAATTTATACATCTCTCAAATTGGAAAATGCTGGTTCTACAATTAAAAAGTAAGGGAGATCTAGAAGAGGACCTTCCAGATACCAAAAGAAGCACATTATGACAGCATGCCACAGATGCAAGGGTGTATTGTAAGCAAAGGATAACTTTCAAATGACTTTTTCCTTAGGCACTGAGGTTTTTCCTGATGTTTGGCTTAGCATATCTTGCAACAAGATCAGCCACAATGTTTTTGCTACTTTCAAGATTCTAATTCTCTCAGATGTTGTCAAGGTTTTTCTGCTTGAACAGATCAGAGCATGTCACCAGACCAGTTCCTCTAAACCACTTTGTCTCTTTCAAGTTATGCCTACCTGAAGTCAGGAATGTTCACTTCTTTAATTCATACCAGTTGTCTAAATTCTGATGCAGGAATTTGGCTTAGAAAAATCTAAATCCTAACTAACACTGTTCTCTGAATTAAGCCACAGGGAATTGACAAGACAACAACCTAACACTTTTTACCTTCAAAAGGTTAATATACTAAGAACAAGGAAAACCGGATCAGCTTTTAATAGATGCCAGTAAGTCTAACAAGCTTTGCCTTGTGAGCTGTACAGATGTACAGACAAGACTGCAAAAAAGTAATTCTAGCTTGAGGAAAGGTAACATTGATCTAACCCACGTAAAGTCAAGGTGCGACAAATGTAATAAAGAAACTGGTAGCTGATTTGATAAGTGCTTTTAATGGTGAAAAGCTTCCTATCAGAACTATAGAAAAGATCTTAGCTTTACAAAAAAAAAAAAATTTTACAGACCAGAAACAGAGAAGTTAAGCAGCAGTTTATTGCAGTTGACCAGGTATGTAAATAAATTTTTCTGACAATTATGAGCTGGGCACAACATTTTTTTTTTTTTTTTTTTTTTACAGTGGATAGTGTCTTCCTGCTTGTAAACTCTAGAAAAGTATTTCCTCTCCAAACAAAAGTATAAACAGTCTTTTGCAGAGGTTCATGAACAGCATCGGTTGCCTTCTATCTCTTCTTTCTAATAGTTGCAGGGCATTTCTGCTGTCACATACAGGTAAGGGACTTTTCTATTACATTTCAGACACACAGGCTCCTAACTGAAGCCCTGTTATTGAATAAATAAGTGTACTTACTTTTTTTGCCAGAAAATGCATTCATGCTTTTAAGTTTGATTTGCAATTCTTCCAATAAAAAGATGAGTATGTAAAATACATTCTGGTAAAATGAAAACTGAACAGAGTTTGTGTGTGTGTGTATATAGATATAATAGGAGCATATAAAAAAAAAATCTTGCCAGAGTTACTCTTTCTGACAGCTCTTCTGATTTACAAACTTAGTTTAATTAACAGACAGTGCTCATCACAACCCTAATAAAGGCATACCTTAATGCTTTGGTTTGTGTAAGCCCAGGTGATAAAACAAGTAGCCTAAATTGGAATCCCCTACACCCAAAACACACCCTCCCCTTCTCACTTTTCCAAATAAGATATAGTTGGCTTTCAGAATTTTTAACTACAAAGAACAGAATAGAAGATTTTCTGTAGTTTGTTTTAGAAGCATTTTCAATTACTTGTTTCAGCATCCATGCCCTAGGAAGACAGGTGGTTTATTCTGTGTTCTTCAATTAGTGTGTGAAGTCAGATGATTCTTGCACAGTCCTCACACAGGGTGAGCAAGCAAGTTACTCTTCCCTGATTTCTGAAAGAAAGCCTTGCAGCACGAGAACACTCTCACAGCTACATGCCCACCAGGGCTGAAGCACTGGTGCTTACAATGACCTAAAGAACAGGATAAGCATGCAGTCAGTCAGACCAGCTTTCAGAATCTCCCAACAGTTTCTGGTTCAGTGACTCTCAGAGAGAATAGGGTGATGTTTTTCCTTTCAGGAATTTTTCAGTCACTTTTTAAATCCATCTAGTTTTATACACAGCATGCTGCAGCAAGGAGTTCTCCAGTTAGCTGGGTAGATACCATGATTTGTTTCAAAGCTGCTACTTACCACTTCCATGATTCCCTTGAATTCTTGTATCAAAAAAAAGAATGCTGAGGAATACCCTCTCCATGGCACTCACTTTACAGATCCCTATCTTGGCTCCTGTCAGGTTGACTTTTTTTTCCAGGTGAAGAACTGTATTTTGTTTATTTTTTTCTAGTACAGAGCCTACATGTAGCCCTGTGAGGTGAAAGACAATAGAGACCTAGGGAAACAATCTAGTTTAATGTTCCTACAGCAGGGACAACTTCACATACTGTGAGGCAAATGGCATTAAAAAAACCCAGCTGTCCTTAACTATATAGGAATTGCTGAGTGGCTTCAGAGGAAACAATTTAGCATATTTACACAGAATTAAAAAGACTAGAAAGAAATTCAGAGGTTTGCAGCACAGTCAACACCTGTGAGATTCAAGAGCAAGGACCAAAGCGCAGTTAAAACTGGGCTACTTAAAAGCAATATAGCTTTATTTCATTTTAAGAAGAAAAACCTTTCTTGCTAAAAGTGGGGATATTCTAAAGTGTACCTGTGGACATCCAGAGCATACTCTATTTCTACCCTTGTTCCAAAACAGAATCTCCCTTGTGTACATCCCATTAATTGTAAGGGGAAAAGTTCTTTTAAAAAGACACTAATTTATTTGAATTTTCTGCATTCTCAACAGCTGATATCACAAGATCTCAGTTAAAGGTTAAACAATTCTCTTTATCCAATTAATGTATTCTAGAAACATTAACTGCGTGCAATTTATTACTTTATATATTGTAACTTAAGTAGTTGTAGTTCAGTTTTGCTTTAGGGTTCACTACTATTAACCATCTTAAGCAGGGCTACTACTTTATAAAAGGTAATTTCTTTGATATACTTTAAATACTTTAACTTGGAATATTCAGAATTGCTAGGTTTTTTTACCAATTTTTGCTGGTTTTACAGATTTGACTTGTATGGAGAACCACCAGTAGTTAAAAAATTAAGCACACACATGAGAGTTTTAGATAACTCATGAAAAATACTTTTAAAAGTAGAGCAGCATATTCCAAGTTGCACAAGACCAGCTGTTACCCCATTTTTAATATGCTAGAGTTACTTGGCTTTCTGCCAGAGACAGATGTAACATGTATTTTCATAATTTTTTCACATCTGTGTACTATGGAGGAGATCCCTGCTAACTGCGTGACGATGACTGCTGCTCACAGAGTAGTGGGCTGCATGAGAAAGCAGCGGTTGGGTCAGGCTCTGTGGGGAACACCACCCCAGCCCAGCCCTCTCCCTATTAGTGGGGTGATCCTCCTCCACGTGGTGCCCCCAGACAGAGAATGAACACGAGGTTTGTGCCCCACATCTGTGACCTTGAGGTGCTGGTGGGAAAGCAGGGAGAGAAGCCTTGGCAAGAATGGATTTCTTACCGTGCCTACTATCACAGGTACTCCTGCGCTCCCATCGCTCCCCGTGGTGCGTGCAGTCCTCCTCCTGCCCTACTGGCACGTATTTGGCTCTTAAAACAGTCACCATTCAAACTATTTTGCCAGGCTGCCAGCATTTTTCCTAAGAAATTAAAGTGAGAAAATAGAAGCTGCCTTTTTCAACAATGTGCAACAGGAAAAAAGAAGTTGAAGGAATGTCTCTGGCTCCAGGACTGTGGAATTTTTTTTCAAAAAAGCCACAAACCTGCTACAAACAGTTGTTAGAGCTGCTCTTCCAGAGTGAAAAATAAAAAACAAGCCTGCCTACAACAATTTCATAATGAAATTGGGAAGCAGCTCCCACTGTGACAATCATGCAAGTAGAAAGGGTTTCCCTTGCCCCCCACCTTGTAAAAATAAATTGAAACAGCACTAAGGCTTTGTACTACTTTTGCTTATCATAGCAGGTGTAACCTTTTTTCTTTCAGGAGTTACTTTTTGCTTATTGAAATAAGCAGCTTCTGCCAATGTTCTTTCTGCACAGCTCCCTGCCACCCAGATCGCATTCTGACTTGCACCATCTTGGTCATCTCCTGGAGTGTTCGTTTGGAGTCAATTATTGGTGTTCCTGTCACTGCATTAATTTGCCCACTGAGTTTAGCGCCAGCATCTACCACTGTGGACAGGGAGACTCCCATGGCAGCTGGTGGGATACCACCCCGGGGGAGTGGGGTGGTGTAGTTAAATGTATTCACAACATTTCTCTCAGTGTTTGCAGTACAACACGCACAGACACGTATCAAAATCCCTGGGTGATGTGCGTGCTGTACTGTAAACATTAAGTGTTGTGAATACATTTGCTCAGTTCTGTTCCGATTTCTCATTTTGACCATATTATTTTCCATTAGCTTAAGTATGACAAATATTTATAGTTTTTGCTTCTAAAACTAACTGAAAAACGCAATTTTTAGTTACAGTCGCATTTACCTTCTGGAGATGGATTTGTATTCAGCTTCTCCTCTGTAAAATGTAATTTCAAGACAGCAGCATAAAAATAATTCCTGTTGATGCCTCTCCCCACAGAACCCTGCCAGTGTTAACCTCCCTTAATGCAAGCAGCATCTCCCCACAGTGAGGATGGAAGCACAGCAACTTCATCCTGTACTCTGAACATCCTTTCTGGTATTTGACGCAGTTGAATACTTTTTACCCAGTGTGAGATACATTTAGCTGAGAAATTTTTTATATATACATCAGCATATTTGTATAGTCTATGATCTAATATTGCCTATTAAGTTTAGCCTACTTCTTCCTCCTATGTATTATCACCATCATTGTGCACCTTGCTGTCAATGCTTCTTAGTGAGTTTCTCAAACTACTTTTTCGTAGACTGCAAGTTATCTTTCAGGGGGGTGAGTGGTTCTTCATTTCCACTCATGAGTAAATTATGAATACATCATTATACAAGCTATATGCTCAGATAGCTTTTGGCTTAGATGTACAAGGAACCCTGGTAAAAAACCTGCATAGGTGAAATTATATTACAGGAACAAGTGTCTGCCTACAGCCTCCAGAGGTTTTCTGCACATACCAAGTCTGAACGTAGCTTACATTATTAACACTCTAGTGTAAGACTTAACATTTCTCTAGGCTTTTGAATTTATGCAAGGCAATTAAAGTGAAAATTACATTAAAACTTAACAACAGCCAGCCAGTTTGTTTTCCCCACCAATATTTACAATGCCCTTTAAAGACAAAACACACTCCTCCAGCTTGTGGAAAATACTAAACATCCTCATTCCTTTCTCTCTTACACAATTCAAACTGTCACTGTTCTGCAGCATTTGCTTCCTTGCTTGTCAAAAGCATTAACAAGTTAGCAGAGTCATGTAGTTGCTCTATTAGAGACAGAAAACCAAATTATTGTGCAGTGTATTATTACTACAGTAGGATTAACACAACAAAGAAACAGCCAAAAATATAAAATGAGTCTGGGAAAAGTCATAGGATTATACCAATGCATTTAAAGTAGTATGTTTGTTTGTTTGTTTGTTTTAACATTTGTGTGAATTATGTACATGTCCATCTGATGCAGTTACTTACTTTATCACATACATGTGACCTGAGTGACTCCATCTTCCTGGTCAAATTGTCCATCATCCAGTTCCCTTAATACTCCATCACTGCTACTGAATCCCGGAAAGCCTCCATACTGGGAAGATCCCTCCTTGATCCAACATTGTTTAGATGGAGATAGGTGAAACTCATCAGGTGGTTGTCCAATTTCTACAGGGCGAGAAGTAGCTGTGTCTAATCCAACACTTCTGCTAGAGACTTTGCCTTTTTCCTCCCCAATAACTTGTCTTAAGGATTTCCTCTGAAATACAAGAGGATGTTTAAATGTTAGCTTATTTAGGGGGGGGGGAAGAAAAAAAAAGTCAAACACTTTGCAATAAGTCATACATGACTTTAATGCTGGCTGCATTTTAACCTAAGGCAGCATTTCACACTCTGGTTTAAACTGTGAACTCCCCTGGAAAAAAAAACTTCTGACAGATACAGTTTTGTTCTCTATAAATAAATTTTAAGACAGACAAAGAAGATTCAGGACATACTCGAGATTCAAGAAAGCACAAATGAATGCTAAGAAAAGGTACTCCAACAATGCTTGATTCTTATGTAGTACTTGGCAGATCCGGAATGATTTACAGATCTTAACCCATGCTAAAAATCAGCTGTTTGAAGGAAGCACATTCTGTGCCTAACGTACATGTCTAACGTACCCTGACTCTGATGCTTTCTGCCATATGGCACATGTGTGTGCTGCCTTTTCTTGTGCTCTGCAGGGATGAATGCTCGAGGGTGGCACAGCTCCTGCCATCGGCTTCCTCTCAGGTGCAGAGGTCCCTCCTGCCCAGAGGGGTGGCAGGGCCAGGCAGTGGTGGGCATGCAGCTGACAGCTCCACCATCTCCAGCTACTCCTGCAGCCAGACATTCATTCTCCTTTGTTCACATATCTCCATGCCACCACGTACAATGTCTGGCTAGTGCCCTCATCTGCAAGCTGTTCTGAAAGTCAGTAGATGTTGATAATTTCCCCAAACACAGTTCTGTCTAGAAGCTTCAACAAGAGTGCAACATTTGATAAAGATGTGAATTAAACCGCATCAACATTGAGCTCTTTAAGAGTGTGATCAGACCACTTCATAGGACTGAAGGTTTCCCACTGATCCATCTCATGGCAAAACTGCTATGCTTTCCCGTCTTTCCAGTTCTGCCATTAAAGACCTTCAGAGGCCTCCTCAGATAATGGCAAGTTTCTTGAGAATTGCATTCAATCCACATGGTGCATCTACACAGATAGAAGTCAGTGGCTGTCCTGTACAGCAATTTGTGAGGGGGTCTAAAGAGACCTTGCACATGAAGAACTCGGTATAAATACAGTCTGACATTAGTACTGGGATCTCCTGACATGCTTCTTGTCAGAAGTGATGGCTGCCAATATCAAAAAGAAAAATCAGCAGATTGTGATTTATGCAAACAATAGACCTATCAGACTATGCTAAGGGTCCTCTGAGGCATTACAAATAAATAGAAGCTTTATTTCATTTTGCCATCAGGAGCTACCCAAGGTACTCAAGATCTGTGATGATGCAGCACCTCCAGAGGCAATGTCAGGGCCTTGAGTCACAGCAGAGGAGCATAGTTGGGAAGGCAGAAGTGCCCTGGCTGTCTGCCTGGAGTCTTGCTGTCAGCAGAAGCACTGCTAAACCGGGAGATGCTTTGCCAGGGGACACAGCCCTGTCCACAGAAGGAGGACAACTAGCTAAGAAGGAATCCAGCCTCAGCACAGAGCTGTGTTTCGGTGGGTAAAAGATGCAAGCACTCTTGCAGGGGGATTTGCACAAACGCAAACACTTTAAAAACAAAAAACACCCCACAACTGTTTTTGCCATGCTCTCACAAGTTCTGTGCCCCCCTTCTATACATTGCTAAGTTTTTTCTCAAACCCTTCTGAAACAGTAAAAACAATGGCCCTTGTGGCTAAAGGAAATGTATTTAGGGAAGCTGTTACAGAAGACATTGGGAAATTAGACTAAGGGGAAATAGTGTTGCCTCAGGAGAAACAGAAGGAAATAAGCTTTGCCTGGATGCCATGGTAAGAGGATGGAGAAGTCTGCTTAAGGGAAATAAAGGAAAAAAAGAGAAAAGAAAAAACCAGAAAACCTTCAAGCAGTGTGTGGTTCAATCTTGGATCTCCTCCTCTGTACTATTTTCTCAGAAGAGCAAATGGTATGTGATAAACAAAGAGCCCACTGAAACAGTATAGCCCTTCTAATCCAACAGGCCTTTGAACCATTACATAAATCACAAGCCAGGTCATAAAGCGCTATCCCACGAATATACAAGAAGGCAGAGAGATGAGCTGTGAGGACATAAAATATACCCTCCTCAGAAAAGAGATCCTGTGGGAATAAAAGACCAGGTAAAAGGGGTTTTCCTGTCAATTCTTACTGAAGCAAAACTTCCTGTAGAAATGGCAATGCTAACTTTGACCCAACAATTTAAAAAAAAAAAAAAATCCTGAGTACACAAAGCAACCTGTACCCATGTTGCCATTCTCCAGAATGCAAGTCACAGAGGTCCAGCAGCTGGACCTGCCTGTGGGGCAAAGCTCCTGCCATGGCCAGACCCTGCTGCACTGTGGAGAGCTGGAAAGTGATGTGATCAGGGCTTGGGGGGCTTGACAGTGAACTGTTTGAGAAGGCCTGCATGAGACTGCTTTCTTATTTCAGTAATGAAAGAGCCTTGCGGCTTTTGTATTTTGACTCTCTCATAGGTAGCATTCTTATTGAGGTATCTGAATTGCAAACATGCTAAGGATATGCTTAAATAAACATAAATGGTGATGCAATTTTTTTTCTTCTTGAACTTAAAACATTTTAGCTATCTTAAGTACTTCTGTGTTTGAAAAACATCTTAAGTTGTGGACGTGAAAATTTTTTTAACAACTTTCATGTAATTCGAATATCAAGGAAAAAATACACAGTACAAATGAAAATGGAAATGTCATGCCCAACAATATAGAATCACAGGAATGAAATGTTTTTACTAAAATGTTTGCAAGGGTTTGCTGAAGTTGTACAGCCGTGTCATCAATGTCCAGGGCACATTTTAAATAAACATATTTAAGTTTCTAGAGCAAAAGTTAATGCTTTCAAATTTCAGTAGCTTGTTTTGCACCTGAAATCTAGCTACTCAATGCAAAGCTAGCATGACATTCTATACCAGTTAGGAATTACTAACAAATCTATGAGTTTAAATTGTAATGAAGGTAGCATATTGTTTGCCAATTCATTTTGGTAAAAAAGCAATGAAATAAAAAGATTAAAATTTAGGGGAAAAACAACCTAATTGGAAAAACAGAAGGAAAATGTTACACTGCTAAATGTTTCAGCTTCAGCCTGAACTATTTATCCCATGCTAAAATGACCTCAGCATACTGAAATTTCCTGGTGAAGAAGTAAAACATTCACTGCTACTTAAAGAGCACATTTAGATATTAAGTTTGCTCAGATTTTAAACACAGTAATCCTGATGTAAATGGCTACAAATCAGCTATTTCTTGTTTACTTCCAGTATGTTAATGCTTAAGTCAAAAGGTTTCCCACTACAACAAAGTGAAACACTAACTACAAAACACACCATGTTATTTGTATAAACAAAAGCTGCTGATCACCTCACAACTGGGTGAAAGAATTTAAACTGTGAGCATAATGCTTCCTATTTTTAATTTAAACCACGTCTCAAAGATTCATCAGTTCCTCAGACTGAATGTTTTTACAGAACTGGTTTGTATTACATCTCTTGGTAGAATCCAGTCTTAACCATTCTAACTTGTCCCATGTAGTTATGCTGCCTTTTAAGAGACGCTTATAGTTAGAAATAACGTGCCTTACCAAGGAAAGAGTATTCGTATCAGGAGTCCATGCCCTTATTATACAGAGTATAGGTAGGGAAGCATCAGGAAAAGTATGACTTTCTTTGATAATGACTGACATAATGAGGTTTTATATATTTACGATACTGATACCAAAATTAAGTTCCAAAACATACTTTCAGAAATGTATTAGGAAAGAATGTAAAGACTACGAAGTCAGGCAGGAGAGCAGGGGTCAGAAGCTCTGAAAGCTAAAAGCTGAAGATGCTTGGTACACAGGGGGAAATTAAAGGAAAAAATTGTATGAGGAACTGGCAGAATTTAGAAGAGGGTATGAATGGAAGAGGAGGTTAAGACACTGGCAAGGGAGACTACACAGAACACTGAAGAGAAAAAAGTGGAAGCTCAAATTTTGTAAACTAGGAAATAAATTATAGATAGTGTACAAGAACTAGCTGGGAATTGAGATGGCAGTAGAGACAAAAAATAAAACAGGACTTTCATTGTGCATGTTGAATGCAGTTCTTCCAGGCATGGAAGTAGTAATTATCAGGGGACACAGTGAGAAGGAAGTTAGGGTGGAGATAAGCAAAAGCCTGGAGAAGAACAAAAAAAAGGGAGAGTGTATTTTAGAAACACTAAACAGAGGAAAATACAGGTGATGGTAACAGACTGGATAGAAGGTAAAAAGGATGGAGAAAGATCAAACATGAATGCAAGAAATTTAGAGACTCATGGAACCATTTATACAGATGGAGAAAGAAGTAGTATTATTGCCTTATAATAGTATATAATACCATGAATGACAAAGTTTGTAAAGTTACTACTCTGGTGTTGGACATGAGTGAGAACATCCATAGTTTTCACAGCTGCTTAAGACTATCACAGGAAAGCCATGTTGATTAGAGAAAGGTTGCATGGCCATTAAAAAACAGAAACAACAAAAATTAAAATCTACCACAGGATGTTGACAGACTTGGCAAAGAAGAGCCTACCAGTAGTTCATCCTTCTCTGGCCACAGCAGGATTTACTATAGAGCTATACAGGTGCAATAACTGTTGTGACCTTGACTCCAAGAAGAATGCGGTAACAACTGCCAGTTACTTAATCCTCAAAGCACTTGTATACAACCACTATTATGGGAGCCTCACTGAAAAGGGACAAGGAGTTGTTGAGGTCCAGCTACAAGAATTTTAAACCCTCTGTTTCTGTCACACATATTCACGCAGCAACAGCTAACACCCCTTCACCCTCTTAACCTCCAGATTACAGTATCCCTTGCACAGCTTGACACTTGCATTCTTCTACAATTGTCAAAGTAGACGTTTTGGAGGTAAAAAGAAAATGTTTTCTTTTTCATGTGCAACACATCTAGGATTTGAATCGGAACATTTAAGACTTCCTGAAGACTTCTAAAGAAATACTTGTAACGTAGCCAACCTGATCCACCTGAGACACAGTAATTTCTCAGCACGAAACAGGTTTTTAGCATGCTTATGCTTTTCTCTATGGCTTAAGAGGTGTACAGCTAAGAAAAAAAAATGAGTTCAGCTGCAAAAGCCCTCCACAAACTTGAACCTGTTTCAAGTGACACCCTCTGCCACTTTTTTCCCCTTAATTTTGAAGTCTAGTTTGTTTCTGCACCTAACCATTATGTGAAGTACTAATTTGTTTATATTAATACCATAAACATGTTACTCACCTCTGGTGTCTGGACAGCAGAATTCCACATAACAGGTCTCTGAAGAAAAATGACTTGCTTTGTGGCCAGATTTCCTTCACTAAAAGTTAAAGAAAATTGTTTCAATATTTTAAAGGCAATAAGTTACTGTAAGACGTTCATACCTTTCAGAGTCCACTGTAAGTTGTGTGTACGTAAGTCCATGAGTGAGAAGATGACAGACTACCAAGCATTAACTGGTTTATCAATTCCTGAACAGTTCTGTAATCACATTTAAAAAAAACCCAAAACATAGAAGCATTGAGCTGGGTTAAGGTGTTGTACACGAAAATTTGTATAGAAAAAAAAATTTGTATTACTATGATTAGAGTTATTTAACATGTCGGCTCTTGAAAGTTTAAGTACCAGAGCTTGTACTTTTAATCAAAGTCTGCACCTTTATGACTGAAGTAAACCTCAAAGAGTCTTTCTTTCACCTAATCTTCACTCTCCAACATACAGCAACATACTACTACCTATTAATGGCACAACAAGTAGGCCCAATCTCAATAGATCCACAGCTTCAACAAACATCTCGTTAATTTGTGGTAAAAAACTTGGGAAGTAACATTCTTTACTGCTAACTAAAAGGCGTTCTCCGGTTGTAACATGACATCTAACTGACACAGTGGGATAAGCTTGCTGTCTCACCACCCATGGATAAAAGGACTCAGCTCAGTTTTTATAAGCTCTGCATCCATAATAAGATAAATGACACTGGCCATTTTGTACATGGGAGGCACACACACAGGAAGGACAAGAGAATATAGTAGTAAGAGAAATAAAAGAGAAAAAAAATTGAAGGAGGAACTTCAGTTTTTAGTCCTGGAACTTTTAGAAATGTTGATACTGTTGTGGTAGATATAATTTAAAGAAGCACTGTGAACTATTTTTTAAAAGGAAATACTTTTAGAAAAATAAATGTGAAAAGGCGAAGTTGTTCCTCAAGACCAAGTCAGGTGTTACTGATACGATGTTTCAGAAGTGTTACACTCTTTTAGTACTGGTGATACTGGTGACTCTTGAAGTTTTTATGTATTTATTTTCATCACCTTTCCATCAGAAATACAGGTCAGCACACTGATTGCATATGTACTACAAAGCCCCACTCGGTGGCACTGAAAGAGTGCAAGAACTTCAAGACCAGAGCTCTAGGATGGGAGGGTTTAAGAAATTCCTGTGCTCTTCTAAATATCAGATACTACATTTTGATAAACATTTCTTCTTCCCTCAACTCCTACTACTGGGCAGTATTCAATGAGGTCTTTATGCATATAAAGGAAAGACACTGAAATACTTTGGCAGAAGAGTGACTACATATTTAAGAACGCGCTAAAGAAAAGTGGCAAGATATAAACAAAAAAGAGACATGTAGTGAGTTCATTTGAGTATCTATGATTCTATAAATCGCAAAACAGTATTATTATGCATAACATTACAGAAAGAACTACTACAATAATGTACACTTGTGCTTCAGCATAGGTATGTCACAATCTTAACAACCACACACATAAAGTTGAGATGAACTGATTCATGTTTCATGCCAGGGCTAGGACTGATAGAATTAATTTATATTTAACATTAGGGACTTGCTCCAAGAAAAACCAGGGATTAAAACTTTCCTATGAGATCAGGAAGAGCTTGTGAACAGCCTGCCCCAGTAGAGCTTCTGGAAGTGAGCTCTGAGAAAGTACACAAAACTGCACGATTCCCAGCATACTACACTACATCTGATCAATAGTCAGTGATGATGGTTTCGTGATGGTGTTTGGCCCCTCACAATCTTCCTTTCAGTCCAGATGAACTCAGGTCATAGCATATCTTTGCATGTCTTCCTTGGAGGAGAATAGAGAACTATCTTAAACTCCGGCTTGTGGGGGAAACAAGGAAGCAGGAGAACGAACTCATTAGTTTCCTTAAGTTAACAAGGTTTCCTGCTCTGAGAGTCCCTATCTCGCTATTTGCATTCATTAAAAGAAAATGTGTTACAATTTTATGTCATGACAAGGAAATCAGCAATCCTGCAACCTTATTCCACTTGGCTAGATACCTCTCCCTGCTTCAGGTATGTCTGTTTTGATAATGTCAACTGGGAAATCTCTCCTCTAAGCGAGAAGGCTGAGCACAGTCCCCAGCATGGGGAAGACCGTACAGCTTATTTTGTAACAGTGTCTGCATTCCTTCAGAGAAAAGAAAACCCAAACATTAAGCTACAGCTTGTACAAATTCTACTAGAACAGAGAAAGGACATGATGGTGAGTAGACAATAAGTAAATTAACAATTTTCTAAGTCTGACCTTATTAAAATGCTGCACACGACAAAGTGGCTATGAGCTTAATTCACAAACAACTCAATGACAGTGGGATTTCCACAGAATTTAAATGAGAAAAAGCACTTAGAGCAAGCCACTCCATAGCTTCCCTCACATTCCCCCTTTCCTCTTTGCCTCCTAAGTCAGGGCATTTTGAAAACTTAGATGAAGTAGTTTGTCATGATAAATTAATAACTGCAAAGTCAGTTTTTTTGCACTGGATTTGCCTGCCTGCTTTCCAGCCCTTGTAGACAGTCTGCCTTGCCCATTTTCAGGGACTACAGTAATCAGTGAGGGGAAATAAAGGTCACTGCAGAGTAAGGCTGCTGAAGCCTTTTTCCTGTCTCTTTTAAGAGGGATGAAGGGCAACAGAGACTCTTTTGTTAAAACCCCAGCAATTTGCTTGCCTGCTTATGCTGTATGGGCAATAAATTTGTCCTCTTACATGTATATAATAAGTCCTCCAAAACAATAATTAAGCTAGAAGCTAAGTAGTACTGCCAACAGCTCTGATTTTTACAGATTTTTTTTTTTTTAATGCATGAGCATTTTATATACAAAGCACTTTTAAGGTTAGACAAAATTTTCTGTGAAATGAACAGAAGGAGCAAGATAATAAATTCTTTTAACTGATTCAGGTTTTCTTGCATTTCCCAAAATAAAGCTTTGCACTCCTTTGGAATCGCAGAGCAGCTAGACTTTCAGTTATGAGATAGACACCAGGCTGGGATAGTAAGTCTCCTGGCTTAGAGGATCTGTTTAATGAAAAATTTAAAAAGCCTTAGAAATAATTCTAATTTTAGACCACACACATGTATGAAATTCTACAAACTCATGATAATATCATATTAGTAACTGCAGTTGCACCAACTTACCAGCTAAGTATCTTCTAACATATTTTTTTCCCACTCACCAAATTTAGCTCCTAAATGGACTATTAATTTTATCCTTGCTATATAGCTTCTGAACTTGCCATAATTACTGTAAAATTCTTGTCTTGAAGACATTTACCTAGCAAGTAGGAGTTGTATATAACGCAGGAGGCTCTTTAGGTCACTAATATTATGGATCTGTCTTGTATTCTTTTTTGGCCAAAACCAATCTTTATTCACTGCTGACAAAATTTAAATACCCAAGATATGGATGGATACAACAAACATTGCATCATATGCGCTTTTATTTTTCACGCTCTTGTTTTCTCATATCCCTGGAAAAGAGAATTACTGACAGAAGAGGGGAACTTCTGTGGGTTTATAGCGTGCTGACCAAAAAAACCACCCCAAAACCCACAGCGCTTATTTTTCAAACAAAATTGCACAAAATAGCAACTCTGCATATTCAAGAATATGACATATACTGTTGCTCTATTCATAACAGCAAAGATAACATTTCTCAAGGAAACGTTTCCCCCATCCAACGTGATTTAGCCATTGAAGCAGGAGCTAAAGGACTAAATAGGCCTACAGAGCACTGTGCCCCTGCCTGCCAGTGATCCATGACATTCAGCTATCATGTGGCATGACACTCCACGCAACAGGACATTTTATTTTATGGAGAGGAACACCTGTAAAAAAGAAAAACTTCAAAGAACAACAAAAAACCACATAGGAACAGACATGACAGCCTGGTGTTTTTTAAGCTGTTTCAAATCCTAATCATGTAAAAACCAAAAAAAGGAACACATAAGTGCATGACAATCCTGTCACGCCACACAACCTGTTAGCCCATTGGTCACACTCTTCGTCTGCAGACAAGCAGTGGGCATAATGGCTAGGAAAAGATCACAGAAGACCTCAGATGAGGGAAAGTTTTGCGATAAATTAGAAGAAGAGGAAGACAGAGAAGAGAGTAAAATATTACGGTGAATGAAAATAGGGAGCAGGCTGCCCTGCTAACATTTTATTCTTAGATAGAATTTTCTTTAAATACTTTGTACAAATTCTTTTAAAAAATAAATATGAATACATTAATTAGCCAGATCATCCCCAAAAGTTGCTCATTTTTTCAGTGTTTCTGAAGGCCGTTAATATTCAGGCTGGGTTTTGAGGTCAGAGTTCCAAGTCTGGGAAAAGACCAGCTGTTCAGCAGCATAAAGTGTCCTTCTTTATTGAGATATTTAACTTGCATTCCTAGGATAATCCACCACCACAGTAATGGCATCTTTCATATCAGACACGTAGTAACCATCCAGGAATTTCTTCCCCTCTTTAAATACCAACATCAATGCCTAAAAATAGTGTTTATCAATCGCTACTTAGCCTATCAGGACAGAAACACATTCTTTTTTTGACTCTTAAGAATTCTTAATTCCTAATTAGGAATTCTTGTTCACAGGCTTTTTTTTTATTTTTTAAAGAAAATTGAATAGTTGTATATGAGAGAGAGATACTACAGGCACACAAAACATGATTTATCATATTTCTTCCAAAAATATCTCACAAGCCACACTAGGACAACAGGTATTAGACAATTCATGCAGACACCTACCTAACCATTTAGGCCAGAAAACAAATGCTTTTTATTAGTCTAAATTATTCTAGTGTACAAAATTCATACAAAATGAATCCAACTTCAGATTTGGCCAGGATACAGCCCCCTTTTGCATGATCACAGCTATTAATGGGCTGGTTGTTTCACATCTGGCAGGCAATGCTGCTTCAGACATCTAGTGCAACTTAAACATCTGGCTGGTATATTACCTTCTTACTAATTATTCAAGGAACAGGTCCAGCCTAATGAATCTGTTAGCACTTCCTAGAGCACTTTTTCCTATTTTTTTGTATAGCATTTGCCTTCTTTTAAATGGCACTGCCTTTGCTCTGCAATCTACGAGGTACAAAATAGCATCATTTCGCCTGCTGCAAGCGCAGACGGATAGTCACTGAGTGGTTGACCAGCAGCTGGTCAGGACAATCTTGACCCTGCTGTCCAAACCCTACAGGGATGGGTACAGTTACACTGCTTGTGGGATAGAAGAGGTATGAGGTTAAAACCTCACTCTCATCCTGTGACCCAAAGCACACCATGACTACTAAAATATCTCTCTCCCATTGTCCACTCACACCCTTCAAGAATTAGATGCAGATCCTGAAGGCTTACTCTCAAACTCTAAGATATGGCCAAAAATTTCAGCTGTTTATGAAAACCAGGCTCAGCAGTTCATGTACCCTTACAAGTCACCATGTTCAAAGGTAATATACGCTTAGACTACAAAACTTTGTTTGAAGAAATGAATTAAAGGATAACCATTTTGTTTCATATTCTGAGAACTGCTTCTCTCCAGAGCAAGAGCTTTACAAGTTCAGAATTTCACAAATTTCAGAAGAAAACAAAACATACAGAGACCCTTAAAAAAAAAAACCAAAAAAAGAAGAACGTGCCATACTGTTTTACCACAATTTCTTCTGTCTTTGCATTTAACCAGTTGGTTAAAATCAACTATTATAAAAAACACAGCCAAAAAACCCCCAACACCTATTTCCTGACCAGTAAAACCTCCTTCTCACATGGGTGAGTTGATTTAATTATGTCAAATCACTTGAACAAAATTCCACTTTCTTGGAGCAGTTCTCTTAGAACCTTTCATTCACACCCTTTTTCATGCTGTCTTGATTTAATACAGTAAGGTCTGGATCCAAAGATTACTCAAGTGACCCACTCTTTCCATTGTCCTTAATGAGCCCTAAGCCATGCCTCAGTACATTTGTTTGTCTTCAAACCTTGGCAATCTTAATCTAATGAAAGAAGAATTAAAAAAAAAAAAAAAAAGAAAAAAAAGAGGGAGAGAGAGAAAAGAGGTGTATGCTTAATCCAGTGTTTAATTTGCCATTTTTTAGCCTGATACCATGAAGAAAAGCAGAGTACTTTTTTTTGTTGTTGTTAAAAAACCAAACAACTCCCCCCCGCCCCGCCCCGCCCTGAACCTTGTAGGGGATCCAGGTTTGCTATTTAGCTCTTCTTATGTATATAGAGCACCCTCAGACATCTAAATAAATTTTACAATCAGAGAACTGAAATCCAGTAGTTTGGTACTGTACTTGAAATTAAACATAATACCTACATTAAAGAAGAAGAGAAACAGCCCAATAACTTGCTGGATTAGCACATTCTCCTCCCTCATTTGCAATAAATACTGCATGACTGTCTTGTGACAACATGACTTCTTACATAGTCTCAACCAGTCATTCACCAAGGTCCTAAATTAGTGAAACATTTCAACACTTGTTTAAACTTGAAGCATATATGAGTAACCCCATCGCTGCTCCATTGCCAGAGACTGGGTATGTGATAAAAAGTTTCCTAAATAAAACCTTTAATTTTAGATATAAACATTGTACTTTAAATGTAGGATTATTGATCTAGTCTGAAACTCACTCAAGTCAGTAGTCCTAAAACAGTGTGGTAAAAAAGATTCCACCATAATGCTACTTACATCTCAAATTTTATATGAAGTTAAGGTTATTAGTATTTTTCTTCCTTTTACATTTAAGTATGCAAGTAATCACTTGATAATTCTGAGAGGTATACACCAAAAATGCCATAACCATTGTTTGGGTACCTGTCATGTCGTACGATAGGTGTAGGCAGGACACAGGTCAGGAGCCATCCAAACTCAGCCAGCGTGTGCAATAAAGGTCCATAATCTGTTTTCATTTCACACCCCTACATTAATAATTATAAAAAGTAGTAAAGAGACTCTGTACAGGTTTTATTTGCATTTCTACAAAAATTACAATGACTCTCCTCTAATTTATAATGAGATATTCCTTTGAGATGACATTGAACTATGTTATTTGGTGGAGATTCACTATTTCAATCTGAAAAAATTTTGAAAAGTTCAAGACTACAGAAGTCTAGGAAAACGGACAGAACATATTAACTTTAGGTATGAGCCCTGATTCAGCAAGACATTCAAAGCACATCTCACTTGTTAAACTTATCATGTTGCTAAATTAATGCCTAAAACTTTTTAAACACCATAATAGGTGTCTCGATGTATTTAAGGTTTTTAGTTCATATCTGAATAGCAAGCATCTAATCTAGCTATATACTTAAGTTTTTGGGTTTTGGTGGTTGGTTGGTTTGTTTGTTTTTTATATATATATATACAAGGTCTTAATTTTATGCTGTTTCTTTTCACATTGGTAAATTTATTTATCATTGAATATTTCAGAAGTAAGCCGGTTTTATCCTCCAACAATGATTACTTTCAGATGTCATTAATTCATACCAATAATCTTAATATTAAAATATTAAAAAACATTAAATAATTTTATTGTTGTACCATGCTACAGTAGTACATGTAAATTTATTAGGAAAAATGAAGTCTTTCATATTTAGCAGTAAATTTTACTAAGAATATACATTTGAAAACCATACTCAATTAACTATCAATTTCTTCTTGTTCTGTTACTAGTTTTTGCTATTTTCTTCCCCTTTTTATTTAAAAATACTTCAGCACATCATCAGTGGAGCTGCACTTGCTGAAATTATGTCTACATTGGTCTGACACACATACATTAAAAAAAACCAAACAAACCCAAACAAACAACATTTTCTCTGGTGGTTGTATTTGTTGGTATGAACACTTGTAAATGTCAGGCCAGAATCCCTGCAGCATATTTCTTTTATGCGCATTGACCAATGGCCACAGGCCTGACTTAATTTTTATGATTCAAGGCTTTAGTTTAGCTTATGCAGGTGGCTTCAAGAAACCATCCCGAATGTTTATCAAACACTGGTACAAGCATTCTAAGGAAAAACAAAGAAAAATATAAGTAGGAAATAGCGTTGCTAAATAATCACCAATTTACCTCAATGACTGTCCATTGTTCAACAACTATTGCATCATTTCCTTTCCTGTTAGAACCTGGAACCCCAGCACCTTCTTCTTCATAGATAAATAATCCTTCTAAAGATTTGGGTAAATACTCCCCTGTGAACATAAAGACAAATATAAACTGAAATATAAAGTTTTAGGTTGATATCTTACTGAGGTGTACACATGGGCTTGTTTTTTCTCATTGAACAGTCCTCTAAAATAAAATTAACTGAGACAGCGAATAACTCAAATTTGATGTTATTTCTGCATCTAGTTACAACTTGATGAAGTATGCAAGTTATTATTCAAAACCATTTTTTCTACAAAAATTGAACTATGAACTGTTTCATTTTCTCAAAACCATTAGCCACTTCCATGCTCAAATCTGAATTCCAATTTTCTGTATTCAACATATTCCCCGCAGCAGATGGACACAAACCCTCTTTATTCAACTTCAATATTGTATGCCTTACAATAAATGTGGCTTTTGGCGTGGTGGGAGAGAGCATAAAAATAAATGAAGCATGGAGTGCAAAGTCTAGCTACTGTTACTTAAATAAATACGTAAACGACCACAGGAAGAGCCTGAAACAGAAGTAATTGTAGGAAGATTCCTGATGGGAAGGAAGTTTCAGAGCACAACTCCCCGACTCACTTGTCAAAGCCTGACAGTATCCGGTTGGCACAAACTAAAGCTGTGCATCAAATATTGGTTCATTTTCTGGTTTTGCTTCTCCTAAGAGCCATTGGGAAGCCTTTTGTGCAGATGTACCTTGACAGCTGACTACCTTAAACTAAATTTGAAGAGTAAAATTATGTAATCCTCAGAATATCAGATTTAAATCCTCTCCAATATCGCACAAAGAGATGTAAAGAGATGATTGTTTTTGCCACAGCTTCAGGGAAGGCAGACAAAGAAAAAAAACACCTAGAGAACAAAGAAAACTTACAGAATACAACTGGTCTGGTTTTAAAAATTGACCGGATTGGCACAGAAGTTGTGCTATATAAACCAGAAATTCCCATTTTTTGAGCATGCTTGTTAATGTACCATAAAACACCAACTATGTTTTCATACTATTTTTTACTATATTGCATGTTGCAGATTTATGTAGTTTGAGTTATGATTATCTAGATACTTGCATGCATATGTATCTCTTCCACGCATTTGTGGAGATATTGGACATGTTATTACATTTTTAGATTACACATAAATGTAATGCAATTGTATATGGACCTGAATATATGGCTTCAGGCACAAACATATGAATATTTGCACAGCTCCTAATAATTCATAAATACTCAATCCTATAAATTCATGGACTTTGACCTTTCTTCAGTGTTCAGGCAGGTACTTAAAATGGGCAGTCCACTTCGAACATGTTAGAATATTTCCTTTTCTATCATTTTTCAAGTGTGATAGAATAACTGAATTTTAAACAGTTATTGACATAAGATACCTCCACTCAGTGGTATTTTGAGACAAACTGATAATTTATAAAGTGCACCATGTCAAAAATCACCTCTATTGAAAAAGCTACGTGTGGCTAACTGATTCACCTGCATGACAGATAACACAAACCAGAAAAAGCAAAAACATTCCCACAGCACTTCCACAAATCTTAGGTACTTCTGTGATCATGAGAGCCTCCAAGGCAGCTACAAATGAGGAAACACTACAATGGTCCAAATGGCTGCTAAAAGAGAACTTACCTGGCTTGTTTTTATGACTGCATCCTCTTTTGGCGGCAGAACACAGAAGTTGGTAATTGACAATTTTTTTAATTTTTTTTTTTTTAATTCTTTTTGTGTTAAAACTTCCTCCTACCTTAAATTGGGTATTGCATTTTGATCCTGGTAGCAACAGAATTCTGCTGACTTTGCAGAACATATAGAGTCCAAACCAGAGGAAGATTTCTGCAGCTGCCTGACTTGTATCTGGTGTTTTTATTTTTATTAAAACAATAGCTAAAGTTTGCTCATTTCACTAAAGCTGTATAAAAGGACAGCTACTGCTAAAGACACCTCACAGTCTAAAAGCAAAAAAACAGAAGTGAGGTGAAGATGATAATTAAATGCACATGCAGACATACAAGAAGTAATTCCAGTAATTAGTGCAAGTGCATAAATACTTTTTCTCCCCCAAAAAGCATGTCAGGTTTCCCTCTGTTGGATGCAAAACTTTCATCTCTTCAATGTTCACCTGAAGAACAAACATTTTAGCTGAAGAACTCAGTAGCTAAATTAATTTCTTACTGTGGTTACAGACACTTGATCAGCTGCAGAATTCCATCCACATAGTGAACTGTGCCTTTGAATACATCCAGTTTAATTCAGACCCACCCATGAGTCTAACTGAAACACATACCAGTCAAGTGGGGCTGAAGGAGAAGCACCAACTGCTGCGAAGAGGCAGCATGAAATCCCTAAATAAGTCCTAACCTGCGTATTAAAGATGGGATAGTTATTCATGTAGAGAAGTTACAGGGGAATGGGAAGACTGTAAAACTGTTGTTGGACAACAGCTGCAAAGATTAATTTCAACAGCTGCCAAAAACACCCCTCAGTGAATTGTAACATATCTCCAGACAGTTATTTTCTAGCTCTAAAAGATCTGTATTGAAAACTAGGAGTCTGATTTCTCACCTCTCCTCCCCCAAAGGAAACTTTGTTCTTCCACTGACTTCAACAGATGGGAATTATAATTTAAGAGCAAAAAAGATGACCAATACAAACTGCGCCACTAGACTGTTTATGTGCACAAAATATGCAGTTTGAGAGAGACTAGCTGCCAAATTCAATCTGAGGTAAATATAGTGATGTTGATGCGCTTGTGTTCCTCTGACAATCACTAAATCTACTTTATTGCAAAGATACAGAAACGCAGTGATGCACACTCAAAACTAAACTACCACCAACAATGAAAACTGAAGTGTTCTCATTATTTTCAGGGTTTGATTTTTGAAGAACCCACATCATCTGATTTCCAAAGATTTTGTTTAAAACTTTTTTTAAGCCCTTCACTGATCCAAGCCTTGCAAAGGGGATGCTGAATGCGTATTATTTTACATCAGAATATCAGAAAAAAAAGCACTAATTAAGACATACAGTAAATATAAAAACTACTCCAAACCCCACTAATTCTACCCTCTTTGTACAATTCATCTAAGAAGCAGATGTAAAATGACTTATGAAAGCTGCTTTAATACATTATTAAGTAAACTACTGCACTTGATAATCAGCCTGAGTATTGCAAAAATTGTTTAGGGTCTCTGAAACCTTTTCAACAAACTTTCTACAAGACTCTCCTCCACTGCAGCCCTGTGTTTTGCTTGCTTACACTGAACTGCCATAAGCAATTTTAAAGGAACACCAACAACTGAGGACTTAGTACAAGCAAGACATGAACAAATCCAGCCAAAGACTAAGTATTAGTGAAGTATAAATTCTAAGTTTGCTATCAAACAACATTTATTACAATAATTAATACATTCTGAAATTATTAACTATGTCAGACTCTCTTGGTCTGTTCCCCTAACACTAGAGTATAACCATTTTCTTCACATTATTTTCAAGTAATTGCACAACAGTAGCTACACACTATTTTTTGCAACACTTCTAATTTTTGGCTTTCAGACAAATTCAGTTCAAACGGAAATGAATCTCTTAATTACATATTTTACCAACAACAGAGTTTTAGAGTTCAAAACACTTCAGCCAATAAAGAGCTTCTTTTGTTGTCAGCAGTGGTACAGCACTGTCTGACAGCTCTGCCAAAGCGCAGGATTTTGGGCTCAGCAGGGTGTGCAGCGATGGGCCTGGGCCAGCAGCGGCACTGCTGACATCAGGCTTGTGTCTATTCATCAGGAGGATGAAGGCTAGGAACTCTGAAAGAGCTAGGAGGCTCTCTGGAGAATAAAAACTGAGATCCAACTGAGACTGGCAGAATAACGAAGGAAATTTGAAAATCCTATGACCTGAAGCTCTATCATTGTAGCAACGTGAGTGTTAACTGAGCTGGTAGATTCCTGCAGAAGAGCACAGGATGCAGGAGGGACGAGGGAAGACCTCTTCCGGCTGTATGAAAAGGTCTTGGAGGATCTGCCTACAGTTGAGGGCAAGGATAAAAACATATTTCTCTACTCGCTGCATTTGTCCACGTCTGATTAGAACAACCCGCAGAAACATTGTGAAACTTCAGGATCAACAGTCAAATTTTAATGCAATTTGGTGTTTTGGAAAGAATTTAAGCCCAGCAAAGAGCTGGAGAAAGCAGGAAGCACGGAAAGTCTGCCTTAGGTTTAACGGTACAGTAAGCACGATGAGAACTCAAGGTGCTCTTTTGTTTCATTAGAAATATTGAACAGAGTGCAGCACAGTATCTACAATGAGCAGCAGAATACGAACATCAGGGAAACATCAATCTAATGAATTTCTTCCCCATTGTCTTTTCCTTTAAAAAAACAAAACAAAGAAAAAACAACTTGCACAAAAGGTTTATTTCATTATAATGCTACACTACTTTCCTGCTTTGGAAATCCTCTATTTGATAAAACAAAGCAGAAATTTCAATTATTCACAGCTATAACTGCCCAGAAAACAAGTTATTCACTCTTCAGTTATCAGATTCTATAAATTTACAATGACTATGTGAACTTATTTACATATTGCCCTTCACACCAAGAAGCAAAACATGATCTACTTTTTGCAAATTATATAGTTCTACATAAACAAGTAAAAGCTTCATGATATTATGGGACAGTACTCACCTTTAGAAGTTTCCCAGTGTACAAAAGAATCAATTAAGGACAATCCTTGTTTATAATAAAATGTGGTTAATTCTAGCCAGTCTGCTTCCAGTGTACTAATAACTGGCCCCTTTCTTGTTACTTTCATAGACAAAACACCTTCGTGATAGGTCCAGCAGGTAGAATCATCATCAAAAACATTGAAGACTGTGTATAGCTTGTCTAAGAAAAGAAAAAGGAAGAAGAATGAACCCCTGGAAAACAGTAGTCAAAAATATTATTTATCTCTTATTTCAATGTGGCTTTCTAATTCTAGGAAACAGTTTTCTATTTCTTTAAACAGTTTTAAGAATTGTTTCCTGATGTGACTGTACTCAGCTTGAGCCCTAAACACACTGAGGACAAGGTGTGAGGGGGGTGACACTCTGGGATATGAGAAAAATTTTAATATATTACAGTTGGGTTGTCACGGGACCTTTTTTAGGTAAGTGGGTTTTACATAGAGAAAATACACTAGAGCTAAGAAAAATCCAGTGGAAACAGGCTTCATTTCTGCTGCTCATGGAACTTCTGACTACAAATATTTGAAATTACTATAACCAAAGATTAAAAACCATTTTCTAAATTTTAAAATATTAGGAATGCCTTGTACAATATTGATTTTTACCCATTATTTTCTCAAGATTACTTAAGTACCAGTATAATTAGTTGCCTACTGGGGTCTCCCACACAATAACTGATGAGTGAGTTAAGCATACAAAATCTGCGTATCCTCAAATGCTTTTTATATCTAGGCATTAATACACTGCTTTTACAAAATCATTCATAAACAAGCATTCATCAAAAATTAAAATCCACAAATCCACAGCATTTTAGGAAATCACTGATAACAAGTTATGAAGTCTTAGCTGTACAAATGTATTCTACAAATACACTCACACATATGTCACTGCTGTGGAGAAATAACACAAAGCAGTTGCCAAAAAATACTCTCAGATTGTCTAATACTTCAACATCGAAGCAGCCTAAATCAACACAAACTAACCTCTAGAAAGCAGAAGTATTCACATTGCCAAAACAAAGGAACTTGGTTTAGATGACCCCACTTAAGACACTAGCCTCTCTACACTCCAGAAATAGAGGGAGATTTTGAAAGTAGGATTTGGACTGTAAGTAGTCTGAACCAATCTCTGAGAGAGCCCCTCTCTGTTTTGAGAAGTGTTACCACACCCACTGCAAGTGACATTAGGTGCCTGGAATAAGGTAGAGTAAATTCAGGACAAAATTTTGAATTCTCTCAGTAAGAGATGACTCTCCTTTCTATAGAGTTTTATTTTATCACCTCCACAGGTGGTTGTATTAGCATAAATGTGTTTACCCTGACAAACCTTAATTTCCTTTCCCATATACTAAAGTGAGATCACTTTTATATTTGTTCTTCAGAAAAAAATAATCAAGTTTCCCAATCCAACTATTCAATTGCTCATGTGTATTAGAAATTTGCCTCTGCAAGTGGCGTATTAATAGTCAAAATTCATACATTATGACCCCCAAATCTAGAACTCAGACACAGTTTTGCATCTTTTGAGGAGACCTAAATAGAAATAGCATATTGAAGTAGCACTACATGCCTACATGCATGTAAGGCTTGCTTTGAAAATTCACACCAGTATTTCTTAAAATGTTGGTTACATACAACATTTGCAAAGAAAGGTGGTTAAGTTTTAAGAAGTTTTGTCTTATGAACTCCAGTAACTTTACTGAGTATTTGACTAGTACAGAGAAGCCTGGCATATTCTTGCCAAAGCTTTTTGAAGAATTTCCTGAGAACACTGCACATGGAGGATGCACTGGTTGCTTATCTACCTGGTCGCACCAGTCTGCACAAACAAAGCTCCTTAACAGAACCAAGAGTTTTTCACTTTTTACTTACAGGATTTCTGTTCTGCTACGTATAGCAAACCCACTATTTCAAGCTGTAAGGAAAGAGTTAAGCTTTAACAGATCATGCTATAAAGGCTCAGTTGTGCAAGAACTGCTTTAATTCAAGTGTTGAAAATAACAGGGACATTGATTATCTCAGTGCTTAGAGTCATTATCCTGACAGTCTACAAACTGGAGAGGGTGCTTAACTCTTAACAGGAAAGTAAAAAGGTTGCTTTTGAGTGCACTTAAAACAGGTTCTTCCCTGATGGGCCAGACATATTATGGCAAAATGCAATCTGACATGAAAGTTTCATGCTGCCTGCTTTCTCCACAATACTGTCTTGCATTAGTTCTCCTGCTTTAGATTACCTCTTCCTTTTCACCTTTTCTTCCTAGCAAGCCAGGAGGCCTTAGTGCTTCAGTATCAGAAGTCACTGTTTCAGGCAATCTCTCCCACACAGACTACACTAAGTATCTCAGATTCTTCTACAACTAAGTTTTCTACCACAGCACCAACATTTTTCAATGATACTTTTCCTTCCTACACAACTTTTTAATGCTTACTTTTCTCTAGTGTAAATTCATTTTGTAACAATTATCCTCTTTGATTTCATGGTCAATGCATTAATTTAAGTGATCTCTTTCAGGATCCTTCTTGAAGGCATGTTAACCAGAAAGAATCCATTAGGAATGGATTTGTTTGCTGTACATTATGTGAGTTGGCTAGAAGCATGTAACATTACAGCTCTGGCTGGAAGGGGCTCTCTTTGAGACAGCTCTGTTTTGAAAAAGGCAGAACTGGATTTCCAAGAATATGTTCTGATGCCATTACATGTTTATGTTTTAATATTAAGAGTAAGCGAAAACTATATGCATTTAGGAAAAGGTTTTAAAACAACTGCATCCTTCTAAATGAAGAGATTTTTACTGCCCCATATTTGTTATACACTATACACATATCAAGCAAAAAAGCTACCTGTTTGCACCACATTTAAAATCAGAATGACGCTGTGGGCGATTTTGGGGGGTTTGTTTGCGTTTTTCCCTTTTTCTTTAAACTACAAACTAGAATTATGACAGTGCATTTACAATAGTCTATATGAAAATTGAAATATCAATTTAATATATTACCACAGTTCACACACAGAGCAGAACGTAAATATTTCTTCTGTTTCTTCCACTGGCAACTTTATTAGAAACACGTATGCATTTAAGGAAGATGCATCTTCCAAAACCGATATTTGATACAATAGAACATGCTGTTCTGTTATTTCTTTCCAACACCTTTTTAAAACAACAGCTCAATAAAATACCTTATTTCTGCAATAAACAAGCAGCATTTATTACCGTCTCCTTTTCGTGGTTTAACAGGGCTGACTTCTTTTCCAAACTGGAAATCTGCATCCTGTAGCAGACTGCTTTCTGCTTGCATTTCCTCCTCTATCCCACTCTCAGATGAGTGACCACTCAATGTCCCTTCATTCCAGTTTTTATAGTTTTCATCAGAATTTTTTCTTCTGTGTTCCCTATTTCTTCTGCCCAGCGTTGATTCCACCTCTGTACTTCCATCTGCGCTTGTTCCATTACAGGCTTTAGGTTGAGGAAAATGTTGCGTTACAAATCCCACAAACTTCTTTCCTCTTTTAGCAGCTTCGTTAACCTGTATTTACAACAGAAATCTGTCTGCAAAGTGATTTTAGAATTACATGTAACTTAAAAAAAAACTTTTATATTCATGTTCTGTTTAACTAAACTGCTGATTTTCAAGGACATAAAGACACAACACTGTACTATAGAAGGGTGGCTTGTCTTTGTATGCTGCCCATGTTTCAAAGTAAATGGAAGTCTTCCAGCATGTCTTTGGACTCAGGCCAAGAACGGTGGCCAACACTGGTACTGACTTTAGTGTATACAAAGTCCTTCATTTAGAAGAAATCCAAAGTATTTTACTTGCTGTGTCGTAGTGATAAGCAGTATACTGGTGCAATAAATAGTACTGTTTCTCTAAACATGTGATACCAGTCATACTAAAATTACTGGCCACTAATACTATAGAAATATCTGTTTGTCATGTGTCATGATTCATTATCCCCCGGTTCCCTTAGAGGCTACTCAGCTTCACTATTACTGAGAATAGTGAAAGAGCAGAGAAAGGAGGGAGCTAGAAGCAAATTAAACCCTCCTTAACTCTGCTTTCAGCCAGTGGTGGGTCTTTTTCTCTGCACTGAAGTCTCAAAATACAACTGTAGAATATGTGCCACCTGTGGGATGTGTGTCTGTTCTTGGAGGGAGGAGTTTTTTTTGCTGGAATAAGAAGTGCTGCCATTTAGGAAGGTGATCCCAGTGCCATCTTGTGCTACAAGCTCCCCTGTGCAATGAAGTCTTTCCAGGAAAATACAGACACACAGCCCAGGAAGAAGACATCACATAGGAAGTACTGGATTAAGTGAGGGCAGAAAGGGAAGGATCTCTACCCAGTTAACTCACATACTATTGTATCAAAAGAGTGAGTAACACTCAAATAGTTTATGGTACTATAATCCCTTTTTAGTACCATGATAGACTGAACTGTTACTATCTATCACCATTATGTACGTACAGCAATGATACGATATGCCAATCACTCTGATTATACAGAGCTGCTGCTTCCAAGACAACCAAAATAATTTTAAATGTGACAAGCAACATGCAGAAAAAGAGGTAATATGACAATCTTCTTTTTTTTTTTTTTTTTAAGATCTGAAACAAGTAATTTTTTTACTGGATTACTGGCTCAGTTTTTTAAAACACTGGGAGCATTTTAAAATAAAATTATTTTCACACGCTACTTCTGTACCAGATTTGCTTGCAAGACTGAATCAAGTGTACTTCTCCTTTAAATGTTTGTCTGGTATGCTATACAACCAACCTGGCAATATACATACAGTATAAATGTGTAATGGAAACCCATTTTAAATTTGAAACACCTAAAAATTTCAAAACAAGCCATTTAGAAGTTTTAAACAATTCTGTGATTATTTCAAAGATCATTAAAGATCTCCAATATGCTTCTTCCTCTACTTCTTTCCTTGGCAATTAATATAAAAGATATCACTCTAACACTTGTAATAACAATCGTTTCCTGTTTCAGCAAGTCTTCAATTTTGCAGAGGAAGTTAAGCACAAAAAGAACTAGAAATAGAGTTTACATTCCAGTGGAGGTTTAGTTTTCTTTAACTATACAGTATTTTCAAAACAGTTACTGTGTATTTTGTATTTCTGTTAATGAATGAAAAAAATCTGTCTTAGAAATTGAATACACTCATGTTCATTAGGAATACCTTAACTTAACCCAGAACAACATAAAACTTCAGGGTTTTTTTTAATATTAATTCCAGAAAAAGCTATCATGCAAGCATTTTGTAAAGAGTGACTGAGAGTTTGGGCCTGATTCTGCTTTCAGTGGTGTAAGCAGCCAGTCTCCCAAGCTTTACAGAGCTCAGTAATAAGTCCTAAATTAGAAAAAGCAACTAGTGAAGAAAAATAACTCCTTTTGCATCAAGAAAAGCCTCTGTAGCTTCTATAAAATAAACCAAGGTTAAAACTCAAACTTAAAAAGATATCACCTACTAAATATAACTTACATGTATGGTAGAAATAAAAGTCTGAAGAGAAGTTTGAAAAAACCCTCCATTACCTTTTCTAACAGTTCTTTCACTACCTCATTTGTCAGTGTTTCATACATTAAAGGACATTCCTCAATCACCAGCCTGGGGTGGCTTTGTCCTCTGGGTGCTGTATGCTTCTGGCTAGAACACAGGAAGAAAGCAGTCTTTGTCAGTAGTTTGCCGCTAACTTGGGCAAATGCTTGCACATAGAATTCTTTTCTTTTGGAATAGTTATGAATGAAATCCTGGCAATGCCCTGGCAACACTTCTTCATGCTTTTATTTAGAACTCAGGTTTTTGGTGTTTTGTTCTGTTTCTTACACAAAGTGGCAGGTACTGTATATTGCAATGTCAGGGCAAGAAATTAATAATTTAACAGGAATTTCATCTGAAGACTGTCAATAGACATCTTTTGGAAACTGAGCTTTATTGACAAACAGCCCTGCTTTTGTAATAAATAAACCCCAAAATCTCTGATAACGCAAAAAATACAAATTTAAGCTATAAATGTAGCAAACACAAAACATGTTCAGTTTTGTAGAAAACATGCTATGACTAGAAATGGTACTTTCACACTGTTAACGTGCTGCTATTTAGTTTTTCTAACTAAAGCAGAGTTGCAGCTATTTTATGAAATACAGTGTAGGCAATTACTAGAAATACATTGCAGTAACAATTACTTTGCGTTAGGTAGTGTTTAAATCACTCAGATTTGAGATTCCAACAAGCTTTAACTTCCATTTGTCCTGGTTTCAGCTGGGATAGGGTTAATTTTCTTTCTAGCAGCTGGTATAGTGTTATGTTTTGGATTCAGTATAAGAATAATGTTGATAACACACTGATGTTTTCAGTTGTTGCCAAGTAACGTTTAGACTAAGTCAAGGATTTTCAGCTTCTCATGCCCAGCCAGCAAGAAGGCTGGAAGGGGCACAAGAATTTGGGAGGGGACACAGCCAGGGCAGCTGACCCAAACTGGCCAAAGGGATATTCCATACCATGTGATGTCATGCCCAGTATATAAACTGGGTAGATCTGGCCTGGGGGGATTGCTGCTTAGGAACTAACTGGGCATCGGTCAGCGAGTGGTGAGCATTGCATTGTGCATCACTTGTTTTGTATATTCTGATTTTTAAATTATTGTTGTTGTCATTTTATTATTGTTCTTATCATCATTATTATTTTCTTCCTTTCCATTCTATTAAATTGTTCTTGTCTCAACCCACAAGTTTTACTCCCTCCCTGGCCCTGATTCTCTCTCCCACCCCACTGGATGGGGGGGAAGTGAGTGGCTGACTGGTGCTTCGTTGCAGGGTGGGGTTAAATCACGACACCATTTAAAGTTAAAGAATAGTATTCATCATGTTTTATCTAAAGCTAGTTAGGTTATTACTCAGACAACAATATTTGGTGTATATCAATAATATAATGTGATTTTATTTGACGTTTCCTTTGCACAACCACCTGCTTTAGAATGAAACAACAATGAGACACAAATATAAAAGGTTACTTTCCAGATAACAGTCAGAGAAGGTGTATTGCCTATAGGAAAACCAACACAGGTACATATGGCGCCTGCATAGGAAATGGGGAATCTACACCCAACAGTTTCACATGTTGGCTGCAGGGTCTCATCCTTCACCTATTCAAGGTCCTAAAGGTTCAAACCACAACTTCGTAAAGATCCCACATCTACAGGGATAAGGTGAGTTGTGGGAGCTGTGTGCTGGCAGACTCAGCTCTTAGAAGCCTCAGCTCCAGAGAGCAAGTACTCTGCTTTTCTTACTTTTCAAAGCATTTACCCACATGGACAACATTCACCTTGTTAGCAGATGAATTTATAAAGGTAAGTTGCATGAGCAGCAAATATCACAGACAATGCTTGTTTAAGCAAAGCAGTTGAGAAGCTCCCTCAAATGAACCATGGTTCACGGAAGCATTACTGGAGTGGCAGGGGGCACCTTCTGACTCACACCCCTCTGGTCTTCCAAAGAAAATGAAAGCAGCTTTGTGCATCACACTAGGACTCAGAAGAGAAGGGGAAGCATGACGGCTCTTAATGCAATACGAAATCCACTTTTCTAGTTATTCAGAGCAAGAACAAAAGGTCATCTTCTTTGCATTCAAAAGAACTAATGGTAAAATTTCTTTGTACATTTTCTTTTATGATCACGTGGTGATTACAATGCAGCAAAACCAGGAGTAATAAGCAAGACTATGGAACTGGAACATGAACACAAACTCTTGACTCTCCCCTCAGTGTCAAAACCAAGCTTTTGTATGACCTCCAATCACAGAATGATTATTTCCTTCTTATTAAGAAGGAAAAATAAACTATCTCTGACAAACTAATTCACACTTTATAGCTTGTTTTCCCTGAATAATGCTCTTATGGGAAAAGTAAAAACATGAAAGTTTTGAAAATTAAGAAGAAAAAACAAACATGAGAGAATTTAAAGCAGCTTATTACTCTTAGTGTTTTGTTTAATCTTGTATTCGCTGCAGGTTCTAAGACAGATGATAATTTATTATAAAAATGTATTAAAAATAAAAGGCTAAACCAACAATTTATCTTCCCACAAATTATGATAAGCAACTTTGGATTTTTTTTTTGGACATTTACTAAGGCAAAGTAAACATTAGCCTATTGTGTACTTAGTGTTAATTAAAAAACATTACTAAACTTGCTCACCTTTCCAGACAAGGAACAGTTATTTGATTCTCTGAGGTGCTCATTTCAAGCTCGTAATAAATTATGCACGTTGAGCAATCCACTTACAAATGGCTTAAGTAATGGATCAATGTATTCAAATTATTTCACTGTTACCTTAATTTTAATCGTGAAAGTACCACTCGATACATGTGACTTGCAGGGAAATTCCTTCTACGTCCAATTGGCAGTATAATAGGATGAACAGCTCCTACAATATATCCTTTGCTGTAATATTCTTCCACCTTAGATGCTATATCCAACACAGAACTGATCTTGATAACTTCTGGATTTGGGGAAGCTAAAAGTGTTGAAAGCAGAAGAGAAGCACATTATACTATGTATGCCCATATACTTTTTGGGTGAGTTCCTTTTATATAAACCACACAAAATCCATCCCAAGGCATTTACTAAAAAACTACAGTTCTATTTATACAAGAAAAGGCAGATTCACAGCTGATTCAACAGTATTCAACTACTTGAAGTATGTATTTTTACAAGTTAATATGATCTGGCTTTAATCTATTTGGCAACACTTTCTGTTGGATCTGGCTTGGCCAAGCTAATTTAAGAGTAGCATCAACATCTAAACACACAATAGGTCTGAACTTAACAAAGCAACTATTTTGCCTAGCCAAAGCCTTAAACATACTGAAGCAGTATCCTTAAACCTTGGTTGTGAGGTAAATTCCCGTACAACAAATTTAAGCCTAGAACAACTGGTTTGTTTTTCTTCAAAAGTTTGTTTTGATCCTTAGAAGTGACCTGTGGATTGTAGGTTGAACTTTTAACATAGTCCCAATTCCTTTTTCCAGTAGACCTAAGTACATGTCACCTAAGCTTTGTGGTGTTTTAATTTCTAAGGAGGATCCCTCTGAGTGTGTGCAAGCATTTCCAATCAAAAGGCAACAGCTAGGTACTATACAGCTATTGGGGGAAACTACATAGATAAAGGGAAAACTTTTTGGAGAACTGTTTTTGAACAGTCTGGTCCACAGCTTTTTTTACAGAGAAAAAGGAAGATTCCACACTAGTAATAGACAACATTCTGCCACAGTCAGTCTGATGGTCAGTATTTCCTGTGCTACTCAACTCCAACTGGAATTGTAGATGCTCTCAGAAAGCAGGAAATCAATATTCATATACAGATGGCAACTGAAGAGCAATTATGCCAGCATATATTTGCCATCATCAAAATTTGCATCCTTTGCAGATATGAACTCTTATGAAAAGACAGCTTGGCTTGGAATTTGATGGTCTCTATCAGCGACCCTTGCTGCAAGTGACGTACTTTTTTGTGTTCTGACGAGTCCCTCTCTTTGCAAAACTTTCAGTGCATTAAGACCAGTGTTCAACTGTGTTAAAGGATGCCTCAATTGGAATTAAGTGACCTCACAACGCTTTTTTTGAGATACAAACATTTTAACATGCTGCTTTAAACATTCCCTTTCAAACCATACAATAAACTGGAAACAATTAAATACACCAATTCATCTTTTATTCTGTAATTTAAAAAAAATGATATAAAAGAAAAAAGAACAGATAAATGTGATGACATAAATCTCACTCACCACTTCATAAGTGTATTCATTAAGAGTTAATTTCATGTTCTTACATCCTCTTATCTACCTGCCCTATATTGTAGGTGGGCAATAGCAAGGAATTTAAGGACTTTATCAAAAGACACAGCAAGTCACAAAGTCTACCTATCCCACTGCTTTAAAGTATCATAAACCAGATATATGAATCTTTAGTTTGCCTAAATCTTTTATTCTAATAAACTGAATTAGAATTCTGCTGGTTCATGAGTGATATGTTCTATAAAACATCAATCTCTATACTACTTTCCCACAATAAAATGGGGATAATACTGATACATATACAAGTTATGGAGGGCTTTTTTAAAAAAAAAAAAACCACAAACAAAAAAACCAAAGCAAAACAAAAAAACCACAACCACACCACCACCAGAAACTAATGTTTTGCAACACTCAAATACTTTTAAATACCAACTTTTACTAAAGGGAAAGAGGAATGGAGGCCTACTTTGCTTGTCACTTTAAGAGCCTTAACAGCTCAGAAAAGCTATCAAGAGAAACCAGAGTAAGTGTACCATGGGAAATGCACACCACTAAAAAGCATCACTAACATATATTGATGGTTTATTGCTGATAACTAGCAAACTCAACCTGTTAATGTAAACTCTGCCATTCCCAGTCATAGGGACTGGGCTGTTGCACTTTTTTGTGCTACTTTGCCTGCCTTTTTTTTTTTTTTTTTTTTTGAAGCATACAGTAAATTACAGCCTTCCCTTTCATAGACAGATGATATTTTGCCCTTAGTGACGCCTCCCTCCCATGATTCCACTCATAGTAAATCCAGAAGACATTAAATGTGTATTGAAGGAATAACTCCTCTACAGTCCACAAGCCAAAAAAGCATGAATGTATGCAATGTGATCATCACTTCACTGATTTTGCAAATGTCTTAAATGTTTTTCATTAATTTCCTTCCTGATGTGCTGTCAACAGGTAGCCAAAATACTTTTACAAATAACAGAACTACAGCTACCCTGGCTAGCTGTAAGCTTCACATGCATGATATCGAAGATGATGACAAAACAGCTACTTCATACATATTCATACTGTTATTCAGAGTGACAAGAACTTCACAGCATGTCATCTTAGTGGGTTGCATCAATATTCCTTTTTTTCCCTAATAGGAAGGTTGTGGGAAAAGCAAAAACATTCTGCTTGGAGTAGGAGTATTCAAACTATCCCTACTTTATGGTTAGGCTGACATCAAAAAATAACAGCTGTTCTTGTAACTGAGATATGCCTCATGATTGAGCTTGTAGAATTTACAATCCTTGACAGGCATTTAAAATTACACTTCAGAGTCCACTGCTCCCTTTCCTTTGTACTATTCAATCCCACCAAAATATAAGATTGGCTATAATTTTCTTGTTTGGGATTCTCTTGATGCAGAAGAACCTTCATGGAACTCAAAGCTGATTTCTACAGTAGGGATGGCAGTATTTTGGGGACGAGGAGGGGAGAAGCCAAGGTACAATACACTGCTGATAGATAACTAGTTAAGACGTGTAGGGTGTCCAGCCAGCAAATTTAGACTACAGCACGGTTGACCTAATCTGCATCATGGCTTGGGAGAAGATCAGGGACTCCTGAAAGTCTCCCCAGCAGGCTCATTTCAACTTCACATAGCATAAATCTGATGAAGCAGAGAATAAAGCATATTAAATGAAAATAATGCATTTATGCTTGCTATACTTTTATCTTAATGCAGGACATAGCTTATTGTAGGATCTTATAAAGGATACTAAGTGCAGATTTTCTGTTTTACTTGGTGCAAGATCCAGTGGTAACAAGTCACTGCGGCAAACGGAAATCTCAGATGTTGGGGAAGATCTTGCTCTGGAAATCAGCAGACACAGAGTGCCATGAAGACATAACACAACCTGACAGCAGAGTGAAAACTAACTTTGCTCTGAAGTGATATAAATACTCTCATTTAGGTTTCATTTAGCCAAAGGATATTCAAGTAGCAACAAGTATGTGAGCAAGTTGATTGGAGTAGAAGGAAAAAAAAAAAAAAAAAAAGAGCCCAACATATTCCCATTCCCCACAGTACTTTAGCCGATCCCCACGTTTCATAAGCAAACAGAATTCAGAAATGTTGCCAAGACAGTACATACACATTTTTTTTCCTGTCTTCATTATCTTAGCTCTAAAAAGTATAGACCCCAAACAAAAAAAAAATATTTTAAGGTCAAATAAACACACAGCTAGAACCATTCAACAGAAATATACTTGTGTTTACAAATCCACTTGCTTGCTTACAGTTAGAAACCTAAAAATTAAGCAACTATCTGAAACTGATCTCACTGTTATTTAGTCTTCATAATTCCACAATAAGTCACTGAAGCTAAGCACTTTTGGATATCCGACTGAACAGGAGAAAATGAAACTTTACTGCTCTACTGATAGGTTATTAAAATAATAGAGATGCACCTTTATTTACACTTGTTTGGTGTACTTTTTCTTAAAAGTCACAACCACCTTTAAAACAAATCCTTTACACAACACTTCCAGAAACTTGTTACTTTAAAACACAGCAAAACTATCTAGAACACAGACTATTTAAGAACACTAAATGCCCTTCAGTCTCTAAAAAAAAAAAAAAAAAATTATTATCCTATTATCAGTATATTAGTAGGTTGGTCATGTATGCATTAGACAGCCTAGCTTTATTTCCAGTACATTACCACTACTACTTACTCAACACAAAGTTTGTTTCTTCAAAAAGAACAAGCCAGTGAGAAACTATTTGTGTAAATAAACAGAACAAGAGTTGGATGGCAAGTACTATAACTTAGTAGAATGTATCTTCTATCAGTATCTTGCAGTTTTTCAATGAGCAGACTGATATATTTTCAATAAAATTATTACTACTACCCTTTAACTTAGAGTTAAAACTAAGCAGAGGCCAAGTTTTGTTTATGAAAAAGTGCCTGAAAACGTAACAAGGCATGCACTTACACTTTCTCCCTTTATCAAACCCTTCCTGCAATTGCATTTACTTCAAATCCTTGTTATTAGGAAGTTCCAGTAGATTGGGTTGTTCCAAAATGCAACTTACTACAAAGTAACTGCAAAACTGAGCTGTCTGTTCTCAGAGGGCAGCCATCTGGGCTTGTTTATGTTTTCAACTTTGTGGAACAGGGAGTTGCTCTGTTAGAGACGGGACACCCTCGGGAAGGAAGTATCCCACAGAGCACTGTCTGCCTCTAGCTACGCATACAAATTTTGTTTCATTTCGGTCATGATTTTGAAAGACTATTCAACAACTACAAGTAAAGCATTTGGAAAAAAACAGTAAGATGAAACTGTAAGCTTCTTACTAAAATATATACCAAGAGACGGGTGGCCATGAGGGGAAGCTACTCCTGGTATACAAATAAGAAACAGACTTACTTCTGCATAAAGTAACAAGGACAATGAGGGCCTGTTTGTGGAAGTTGAGTGCATTTTAAAAAATTGTTATTCAATTAAGGCTCAGGCACAGTGTATTTTCTGAACCGTCACACTGAATTCAGACAACCATTATTCAAAGTGAGTACGGATGGCAGTATGTGACTCACAGGAAATTTGGAAAATCTCTAACAGTTTTTAGCAAGCTTCCTTAATAAGGACAGTTGTGTAATTTGGTGGGTTTGCTTGTTAAAAATACTTCAGTAGTTTCCATTGTAATTGTATATAAGTGAGGACCTTCGTCATGATTTGTGTTTCAAAATAAAAGTCTTACGTTTTGGCTAGCTTTGATAAAAGTATCTAAGATTTACTGTAAGCCAAACAAGACAGAACTAAGTTAAATCCTATTCCTTGCATTCTCAGAGTAGTAAAGATATAAGATAAAAAGATACCTTCTAAAGTAAAATCCAGCAATACATATTCATAAGCAGAATCCGTCTTTGTCTCAACTTGTGGTCTCTTCAGTGTAGAAAAGATTTTTCCAGGGCTGCTATCATCTGGGTCTTCCAGCTTTCTCAGTCCGCACCCCATGGCAAGATCTGCAAATGATTAAATCGCAGGAAAAGGTGGGGGGAGCAGCAAGATCTGTCGCTCTCACTACAGGGAAAAAAAAAAAAGTAACCAAATAATTCCCTATGATTTTGTTTTCTATTAGCTGTAAATCCAAATAGAGAAAAAGTCTGGTTCCCAAATCAAAAAGCGAAGGTACTTTCCATTCATTTTTTTATATAGAAACAGCAAACCCGTGATGATTTCAAGCTACAAACTTGGTAGGAGTAGGCGTGATTTTGCAGCAATGTTAGAGCTGCTACAAACTAGCAGAGATTTTCCATGCCACGTCAATTTACAGCCAGCCCCCTATCAGTGCTCTCTTGCAGAGGACACCAATAGTGCTTTGTTTGTCCTTCTAGACTGCCTGGGTGAGGGGGGGCAGTGGGGGGGGAGAAGAACTGAAAAAGAAAGTTTGAGAGAAACTTGTCTGTAATTACTTACCTCCAGAAGTTCTCAACTGCAGTAGCAAGTCAGAGGGAAAAAAGCAAGTTAGTCAGAATGAAAGAATGAGAAAAGAGCCTCAACATGGTTGGAGACGAAAATCATTTCCAGAAAGGAAGTCAGCTTCAAGAGGAAATTGCTTCTGGCATCTCAAAGGGTAGAAAAGTAAATGAAAGGCAGTTTAGTCCTTATTTTAGATTTCAAAGTTTGGTTCCTATTTCCTTTTCACAGGAACTTTCCTCCAGATGAAAAAAACCACATGAACATAGTGTAATATATTGTAATAATGTAAAAATATGCAGTAATTTCTTGTCAAGAAAATCAATAAGAATCTACATTGCTAGAATCAGCTTATGTAATTAGTTTTGATAAACACTGAAAAATTACACTGAAATATTCCTAATTTCAAATCAGAAAGACTTTTTCTATGTTATATATGAATATAGTTACAAGACTTTTTTTCAACCCATTTTTCATGGGTATTGAACAACTGAAATCCTCTTCTCCTCTGTCAGGCTGACCTCAGTTGGTACAGCCACAGACTTTCAACACTGTTTCCTAAACAAATTTTTCTTTAAGTCCTGAAAATTTAGTATAAGTTTAAGGGCTCTCATTACTCTTACATTGCCTACTACAAGTCACTTGTAACTGTTTTACACCTGATACAGACCATGATAATGCCCTGCAAAAAAAAGGAACAGTGATTGATTTTCTAAGGCCCTGTTACTGCTGGGATGGGTGGTTAGAAAATTTACCTTTTTACTTTTACACTACATCTAGAGAAATTAAGAGTCATCTAGAGAAAACTAGAGATTTGTAATACCATTTTGGATTAAAAGAAATACACATTTGAATTTAAAACACTTTTTACTTTTTTTCACTGAAAAATACTAATCTTATAAAAAATGCCCACATTTTCTATGATTAATCACCGCAAGTTAGGCATTAACCATTTGTGGTTTTCTTCCTGTTCTACTGCAAGCGAAGTGATCTAACTTTTATTTAAGCAGCTTACCAGGAATGAGCAGTCTGCGGACTATATCCCCTTTGAAATCCACATTAAAATTACTTAATTTTGGAAGAATTTAAAAATCACAGAGCATGGAGCCTGGGATTGAAGTCATAATTATTGCATACAGTCTTTAAAACAAGCTCCCAGGTGCTGAAACCAAAAGGAAATCCCTCAGTGTTGTCATCTTGATTAAAACCCAGGAAAACAACAAATAAGCAGAATTCTCCAGCTTCCTGCATGTCTGCTTACAAAGAAATTGCCCCCAAACACTCTTTTCTTTTTTTTCCAGTAAAGGTCATCCCTGAATTGTTGCTATACCAGACATACATGTAAACTGTCCACTCAACCTTGAGAATCCTGCTGCTTCACTCCACACAGTCCTTAAGATCCACTGTAACCGCTTGCAGAAAGCTATGGCATGACTGACAGCTGCAAGTAAAACAACTTTTTGCAGCACTAGGCCAGTTGCCAGCTGGTTGCCCTTTTTTTTTTTTTAATTTAACTAAAGATAGCTACATTTTTAATGAGGCCAGAATATTGTATTTTAAACTCTTTGTGACAAGGCTTAAATCATATTTCAACCCTTTCATCAAGACAGGATTTTTCATAGCATAAACAAACTCTTATGACAACACAGAAACACTGTTATGGATAAAAACAATGGTCCTTATTTTGGGTAACCCTAGATCAGTTAAGTAGTTAATAAGTTTCTGAATTGGAAGTCAATAGTTGCCATTGCAGACTTGACTCAAAAGCCACTAGACTGAACCAATGAAAACAAAGATCCCAGATGTCAAAAAGAAAACAAAACAAAACCAACAAAGAACTAGCAGCATCCCACACAGGAGTTTAAAACTGCATCAAAGCACCTGAATGACTCAGGAGAAGAACAGGATCCTAAGATTCCTGGATTCAGGAGCTGCCGGAATAGCTTTAGTATCCTGTTGCAAAGTGGATATAAGCTACAAAACAGTCCACTTCGTGACCCAAAATGCAAAGACTCTGGGAACTGGTATCGGAGAAAAACAGATCCCTAAAACTACACTGTGATTCACAGAGATGTGGTAGTCACAGCAACCCCCACTAGAAAGAGCATGCAACTCATTCACTGAAGCTTGATATAATTTTTAGACTTTTAAAAAGGCAAACAAAGATAGCCAAACAACAGACCAATTAATCCAAAGGAACTATGCTTCTGTGGAAGGCTTCCAGAATCCCCCCTACAGTTTTTATTCTGATGAAATGGAAAATGATACAAATATGGCAAAAGAGTAGTGCACCAACAGGAGCATTGGTCCAGCACTGGACTACCATCGACTGTCTTCTAGCAGTGCAAGATGAGAGGCGGCAGCAGTTCTGCGCAGTAGTTTTGACCAGCAAGTGAGACAGCAAGGCTTGCTGCCTACCCACACCTCAGGGTTGTTCCTGTCCCTTGCTCATGACTGACTTTGTTCCCTGTTGTCAGTATCATGGGAAGTTTGAAAACATTCGTGTGGGAGGCATTTTTGTCTGTCTTGCTATGTTACTAAACTCACTGAATGTAAGGACATCATCTGATGCTTGAAACTGATGTGTTGAAATAGTCATCCCTCTGTTCCTGACTCCATGCTCAGCTGCTCACTATTAACATTATTGATGTCCAAGGCAGGCCCTCTGTCTACAGTGTTGGTGCCAAATAAAAGTGGTGTTGGCACCCCTTTTT